>NC_056612.1:27162432-27239932 GCF_018340385.1 Cyprinus carpio | reverse complement strand
GTCATCAACTGTCCAATTACAGTCCCCAACAGTGAAGCATGGGTTGGGGGGCTGTGGGGGGGTTTTTCAGCTGCAGGAACAGGACGCTGGTGCAATCGAGGGAAACTGAGATGAATGCGGCCAAGTACAGGGATATCCTGGACGAAAACCTTCTTCAGAGTGCTCAGGACCTCAGACTGGGCCGAAGGTTCACCTTCCAAGAAGATGATGATAATAAAAAAGCTGATATAATGAAGGAGTGGCTTCACAACAACTCTGTGACTGTTCTTGAATGGCCCAGCCAGAGCCCTGACTTAAACCCAATTGAGCATCTCTGGAGAGACCTGAAAATGGCTGTCCACCAACATTTACCATCCAACCTGACAGAACTGGAGAGGAAAAAAATGAACTTAAATGATTTTAGCAAATGGCTGCAATATAACAAAGAGTGAAAAATTTAAGGGGGTCTGAATACTTTCCGTACCAACTGTATTTATTACGAGTGTTAGGAATAATGATCTTGACAGGTTTGACAGTCAAAGAATACGGTGTTAAAAGATAAAATTGCCAAGACTCAAACTGGCAGGTCAAATCTGTCTCTGAATTTTGCGGGAAAAAGTTTGCACAGGTCTTCAGCATTCTGGTCATGAACAGAGCTGTCAATCAAACGTCTCTTCCTGTCTAAGTGAGCAGAATAAATGTAACGAGAACCAGACTTTCTGTTGACAGTCAAAAGTCATTGTGAGTGAACAGGATTAGATAGAAGAGGGGAGTAAATTAAACTCAAACAGCATGAATGAAATCACATTAAAGAGAAGTACTTTCAGAGGATGTAGCGTTTAAGAGAGCCGTCGTCAGAAGCAGCACTGCTCTTCATAATAAGGTGTCAATCGCGGTGTCTAAAAACATTCTGGCAACCACAGATTCCGTTTATTCACCATTAACTTTCACAGAGAACCATTAGAAGAGACCAGACTGTAAATGTCTTGTCGGATTTAAGACAATCTGCTTCATCAGGGATCTTTTTATCCCCAGCGCACCGTAACATGTGATAATCAGACGATACTATAAACCACTGTGAACTACTGCAGGAGTACACTAGCCTCAACTTTGTGTGCTTTCTGAAAAATGAGAAAACTCAGAAACCCTCTCAACACTGGGAATGAAGAGTCCGCTGGGAGATTCTGACAGACTTGCCAGAAAATCTCACTAAAGAGGCCATGAACGAGACGGAGCCGGAGCTTCAATAATGCATACGCCTGGGAAAAACACTGACTAAGTCTGTACGCCTCGTTAACCGTCTGCAACACCAAACACAACTGAAGTAGTAATGAGCGCTTTAAAACACTCTCCTCATCTGCAATTGCTGGCCTAACCGATAGCCGCCCCCAACTTTACCTATTGGTCGAGAGTTGTAATTATGTACAGTACAGTCATTTTCTGTGGTGCCTTCACTTTGATGATAAAACACTTTAATATTGAATTCATTTTATATACAATATATATAATTTTATTCCTATTGAAAGAAAACTGCCTTCTATTGTAAAAAACAACAACAAAAAAAAAACAACAACAACAACAACAAACATGATTTTCATAATATTTTACAATTATTTTTACAATTATTTATTGAGTGAACAACAAAGTCCACAAAAACCACACTTTGATAAATAATATATTATTTAAAAATAATATTTCACCAAATAATTGTATAAATTATTAATTACTTATTTAGTGGAAAACTGTGTAGTAAACATACTTTGATATCAAATAATATTTCAAAATATTTTATAAATTATCCATTAATATAGAGGAAAACAGTGCGTGAAAAACATGCCTGTATTATTTTAACTATAGACTTAATTTTTTTGTGCCTTTTAAATTTTTAAATAACATTTTTTTTCATTACTTTTTTAATGTTTACACATTTTTAATGTTTATGCATGACTAAAAATGATTAGTCATTATTTTTGTGTTGACACAAACACATAACCATTAATAATAAACATTATCTGGGTGCAAGTCAAGCCTTCAAAAAGAAAAAAAAAAAAAATGACACAAACACATAACTTGTGAGCCAAAACAGCCTTGAAAGGAAATCATAACATGTGATTTGAATCACAAACACAGTCCGAAAATGTGAGGGAACAATTACCAACTTGAAACTACTGAAGCAAAAATGAACGTTTATAGCAAAAAAAATAAATAATTAAATAAAATCAGATTTTTTCCCAATAGATGCACATATATGGATGTGAGTTAGTTGGCCACGACGTCAGTTACATCATTTGCCAATATTTGTTATGTTTTATATAATCCATATTATATATAATTTATAAAATGATTGTATTAAGTTAGTCTTCATTTAGTGGAAATACAAAAGTTTATTGTTTTTTATTTATCTGTTAAAATTATTATTTTAAATTGAATATAAAACATCCCTAGACTGTCTATCATTAATAATTAATTTTCAAAAATAATTCATATAATTATTTTAGAAATGATTCTCTCCAGTAATAATAGTGTAGAAAACATGCCTTTATTGTTATAATATACAAATGCATCATCAAAATATGTATGATTTTTTTTTTTGTCCTTCTATTGGCAGAAAACATGCCTTGATAACACATAAAAGTATTTTATAAATTATTCTTCCGTAGTTTCATAGAAAAAGCATAGAAAACAAATCTTGAGTTTTTATTCTTTTATAATAGCATATTTATTTTATAATAAATAATTTGGTTACTCTATCTGGACAGGAAACAGTAAACATGCTCAATAATATTTATTATTGATAAATATTTTTCTAAAATGTATTTTATAAATTGTAACATTTGTTTGTTAGTGAAAAACAAAAAAGGTGTGTTAAAAAAAATGCTCGGATTTTTAAGACTAGATTTTTAACTACATAAATGTTTAATGTTAAAACTTGACTAAAAAATGACGGTGGATTAATTTAAATAAAATATACAGAGATTGATATCTAGGCATCTCGTAAAAATACTGTCAAAAGTCTTAAAAAAAAAAATTATATATTTAATTTATAAATATATAATTGTGGAAAAGCATCATGAAACACCTGAACCAAAGACAAACTTATCATGATTTCAGAAGAGAAAGTCTTTACAAAGACTGTTTCATGGGATCTCCTTGAGGAAATCATTCAAGACTAATGGTTTGTGTGTAATGTGTGACAGCTTATATGCTCCACAGCAGTCCGGATATATGAATGGTAAGGACGAAGCTGACCACACATTCACTGAGAGACTGTTCTGACTGATTCACCACCAACACGCTTCGATTGACAGGTCAAACCCGCCTCCTGTCCTTCAACCAGGACGCCTCTTCAAGCAGCAGAACATAAACGGCTTCGTGTCTGTCTGCAGGTCTTCATCTGGACACTTGAAAGCTGCTTTTCTTTCGATAAATTATTCTTCCTTAATTAACCAGAAAAAAGGTAGAAAAATGATTTGGCTGTTTATTATTTTATAATAAAACGTTCATTTTATAATAAATCATAAAAATATCTAATTGATCGTTATTCGTTATTATGATAGAAAACAGTGTAGAAAAACATACTTTATAGTAGAATATTTACTTTATATAAAATTATTTAGAATTTATTTTCTTCTAAATTAAAGAATAATAATTTAAAATAATTGTGTGAATTATTCCCTAATTTGACAGAAAACGGTGTAGAAAACATGCTTTGACTAAATCTTATTTTATAATAATTCATAATCATAAATTTAAGTTTTTTGTTTTATAATTAAATATAAATTTGATAAATTATCATTTCTTAATTTTAAAGAAAACTGTCGAAAACATGCAACGATTGATTGATTATTATAGTGTATACAACAGGAAATATGCAAACAGACAAAATTAATCTGTATAGTATGAGTATAGAGCTGCAAAATGAATGTGCAGACAAGCTCAGATCATTTGACGAGAAATATTTGAGTTCATATTTCTGATTTTGCACATTTAAACACAATTTGAGACATTCTTAAGATCCCAGATGGGAAACGTGAGATTAAATCAAATCAAAAATAAAATAAAACAAAATAAAGGTTAAAATCGAAAATAAAAAAGGGCTAGTCATAATCAAATTTGTTAAAAAAAAAAAAAAAAAAACACATGACAAGTGCATAAAAATAAAATAAAATAAAATGTCAAAAATCTGTCAGTCTTTTCAATTCCTCACATCCAATTTCCTGTCCAACTCCAATCCAACTTCTAAAAGTCCTATAGGGAAAATCCTATCAAATACTTGAAAAGTCATTCAGTATTTCACTCAAACAGACAGACTACCCAAGCTCAATGAGTTTTATGAGGACTTTAGAAGAAACAATATTCCACTGAGTCTCTCAAATAATGTGATATCCTGAACACACGATTCAAATCCTAACATTTAAAAACGCTAATGTTTATACTGTCAACGATCTGAAGAGAAAACCTGCAGCATGCAGTATGTACTTGGCGTGACAGACTGTAGAGTTAGCAGAAACAGTGTTAACTAAACTCAACCTTCATCCCACGAACACACACAGATCTGGACAGGTTCTGTCAACACTCGCAGCTCTGTTTGCGCTTCAACAAGCAAACGGGCCGAACTCCAGCAGGCCTCTGTCTGCGAGACACCAGGGGTACAGCACGAGGAAGAGAGACCAGTAAACAAGGGCAGAATGGCTTCCTGCGAGAGTCCAAACACGCCGTCTGTGACAGCGCTGACCACAGATGAAGCAAGTGATATGAGCTGCCAAAACACTTCAACAGATTCTGCTTTATGACATATTTGGGGGCCAAACACAAATGCAGCAGGTGTGCAGTAAATAAAAAATGCAAAATATTAATTGTTTGTGCCAATCACTGACATCTATATTATTCCAGAGAAAGTGATCAGTTTGACAGATTTGGTGTAGAAACTATTTTCACCCAGAAACCGGCAGTAACTTTCACAAATAATTACAAAGAAACGACCAGTGACACACTGCATTAAATTAAACATGGGATTTCAAAGTAGAAAGACTTACTACGATTATTATTATTATTATAGTGCTAAATTAAATTAATAAAATACAAAATATTACTATTGTAGTATTTCACTTTAACAAAAATAGTATTTAAGAATTTTTTTTTATTATTCAGTTGTCCTTAACTAGATGATATTATTATTATTATTATTATTATTATTATTATTATTATTATTATTATTATTATTATGAAAAATAATAATGATAAATAAAAGTATTGAGAAAAAAACTATATTGTAATTTTACTAACAGTATAAATTATTAATAAAATAATAAAAACAGCATTATTCATATTATTATTATAATTATTATTATTTACTATTTTATAATTAGGTGTACTAAATTATATGATTAAACAAATTAAATAAATATAACTGTAGTATTTTACTGTAAAATTAATTGTAATAATAAGAACAATTATTATTATTAATAATAATAATAATAATAATAATAATAATAATAATAATAATAATATAGAAAAATATTATAGAAAAATAAATTTATGAAAATGTAATAATAATCATAAAATGATTATTATTAATAAAAATATTGAACAAAACCGAATTTCTACTGTATTTAAGAAATTTAAGAAATTAAGAAATCTGACCAAAATAAGAAATGACTTTTATAATATTTCACATAAAAATCAAGCATTTAAGAAATGATATAGTAATTATTTTACAGTTCAACTCTAAAATTACAATACTAATATTAATGGCTGTCACATGCAAAACTGCACAATGGAGAAAAATGTCCCACATGCAGGAATGTAATTTAAATGACGTGCGTGAAATATGAAGTCATAAATGTTCAGCTTGTTCATTATCGAATGCATCATTTAAGTGCAATTTAAATGCAGACATCTGTCTCTCAGAATGTTCATTTGTAGCAACGGGAGAACTGATTTGTTGTCCAAAACGCAATGATATTTTCGCAGCATGACTGCGTTATTGTGGCCAGAAACAGAAATGCAATGCATGCATCACAACAGCTTGTAGTTTTAAAGCTGTGCCGTGAGTGTGTATCTGTCTTTGATTGATGCGTGAGGAACTGTGGGCCGCTGCACGGTTGGCACACACAGAGTTTGTGTGCCCCACATTCACAATTCCACATTTCAATTTCTTTTCATTCTTTTTTTTTTTTTTTTCAAATGATACTGCATTGATCATTCTTTTGGGTTTTTTATTTTTTTAATTACAGGTAATTCTAGTCTTTTTTATTTTTACTTTATTTATTTATTTTATCTAGGGTTCGGGGTCGGTAAAATGTTTTAATTGCTTTAATTACTGCACTTTAATGGACTACTGGTTGAAAGGAGTTTCTTCCGCTCACCGAGGCTGCATTTATTTGATCAAAGACACAGTAAAAACAGTAAAATTGTGAAATATTATTACAATTTAAAATAAGTGTTTTCTATTTGAATATATTGTGAAGTGTAATTTATTTCTGTGATGAGCAGCTGTATTTTCAGCTTCATTACTCCAGTCTTCAGTGTCACATGATCTTCAGAATTCATTCTAATATGATGATTTGCAGCTCAAGTAATATTTCTGATTATTATCAATGTTGAAAACAGTTGTGCTGCACAATATTTTTGTGCAAACTGATACATTGTGTTTTTCAGGATTCTTTGATGAACACAAAGATCAAAAGAACAGCATTTATTTAAAATAGAAGTCTTTTGTAACATTATAAATGTCTTTACGGTCACTTCTGATCCATTTTGATAGTGATACTGTATGTGTTAATCATTCATACAATTTTCTAATAATAATAATAGTAATTTTGTAAAATTATAAATGTCTTAGATCAATTTAATGCAGCCTTGCTGAGTGAAAGGATTAATTTCTTAATTTTATTTTTTTTTAAATAATTTAGTGTTTCTATCATTCACATAATTTCCTAAATTTCAATTAATTGAGAAATTTAAATAATCATAAAGACATTACTGGACAAATGCACACAATCCAAGAGATGATTCATTAAATCTTGACATGCATTGCCATGTGCATCATATTGTGAGGTAGTTCAGTACAGGTTTAACTGATTAGTACCAAACAATATGATATGCAGTGCTATACATGTCAGTACTGAATGCATTCAATCCCAGTTAAGCAGCCAGCATCAGAAACACAACATGAGTCTTCCGTGTTTAATGGACGGTGTGCCTGTTTGGAGGGAACTAATCTCTGAAGAAGGCTGTAATAGCAGCGTTTTTTCTGAGTAATTTCATCAAATTGGCTGAAGAGCGATGGCTGGCAGGGACGAACACGCGGCCGCGGACACAACGGAGCTCCACGCAGCCAGAGACATGATTAGATTTGAAGAGCATGTCCAAATATGTGTCAATCTCTCTTGGAAAGCCTCCAAATGAAATGAGATTCAATTACGCATTCAGGATGATGCAGAGTTGCTCCAAAATGTCCGACTGATGACTGACTAGAGCCAGAAGAGAGAGTTTGACAGGAGCAGCTGGAGTCCAGCCGTGCATGCGCTGATTTACAGATGAATCAGGACAATTAGTCAAGTATTATCTACCATTTCCATTTGTTAGCTCTGATATTGTTAGTAGCAGCACAGATGCGGTGCTTTTTTAGTACGCGACAAGTGATTGTCGGACTGACAGCATATGAAAATTAATCTTTAAAGCAGTTTAACAGTCGCTAATCAATTAAAAAAAGATACTGTTCAACTTCAAATATTTTTTAATTATTACTCTATATACACATACTGTACAGGACGTCTGTTTATAACATCTGAACATCTGCAAAAAAGGTAGAGTTTATGCAGGAATAGAATTTAAATTGCATGAATAAAATGGATTAACCGTTTCTTCTGGTTAAAATAGCAATTATTAGTGCGATTAATAAAGTAAATTAATTAATTCATTATTTAATTAGCCTAGGCTTTTCTGGTTTGTACAGATGCACAAAAATTTGTGATAGATAAATTGATAAATAAACAAATAAATAAATAAATAAATAAATTGCTGTTTGTTATTATTATATTATTATATTTTTTTATTACTATTATTATTACTATTATTATTATTATTATTATTGTTGTTGTTGTTGTTGTTATCGTTATAATTATCATTATTATTATTATCTTGTTGTTGTTGTTAATATTATTGTTATTATTTTTATTGGTGTTGTTATTGTTGTTAATATTATTGTTTGTTGTTATTATCATTATCATCATCATCATCATCATTATTATTATTATTATTATTTTTATTGTTATTGTTCTTGTTAATATTATTGTTATTATTATTATTGTTGTTGTTTTTATCATCATCATCATCATCATTGTTGTTACTATTATTATTGTTACTATTATTATTGTTGTTTTTGTTATTATCATTATCATTATTATTGATGTTGTTGTTGTTGTTGTTAATATTATTATTATTATTGTTGTTGATAATATTGTTATTATTATTATCTTTATTGTTGTTGTTGTTATTGTCATTTTTGTTTGTAATGTTTGTTTTTGGTCAAATTTTTTTTTTTGTTTTTTTTTTTTTTTTGTTATAATTTTGGCCAAATTATTATGATGATTTTTATATTATATATATATATATATAATATATATATATATATATATATATATATATATATATATATATATATATATATATATATATATATGAGACTTGGTTTCGATTTTATTATCAATTGTTTTTGAAATTTTTTTTTGTTTATTTTTTTTTTTTTTTGTCTTGATTTTTGGCAAGATTATTGTTGTGTTTTTTTTCTTTTTATTTATTGGACGTCCCTAGTTGACTAGACGCAGTAGTCATGCCAACCTTAATCTGATTTGTAGTTCATATGAATGTGTAATTCAGTGAGGTGAGTTACTGCGGATGTCCACACAGACATTAATAAGCAGCTCTGAGCTCTGAGCGTCAGCGGCTGATCCAGCAGAAAATTGCAGTATTGATCCTGTTGAGATTTGGCTGCATGGCCGTTTCCCCCACAGGCCAGAGCTGCACTTCTGCTCTCCGCAAAACAGAAGACGAGGAAAAAACTCAAAAATAAAAACTGTGTAAAGACTGGATTTTTCTCATTTGTTATAACATAAAATATATGTGCTTCTTTTTATTTACATTTTTGTGGAGGGTGAAATTTGACCTTGACTATTTAATATTCATTTAAAAAATGTTATTACAATCTCTAACTTATTTATTCATATTTTAACAGTTTTAGATTTATATTTAATATTAATACTGGTTACTTTTATCAAAAATCACTCATTCAAAGCTGAGGAGAATGAATGGCGTTTTAAGCTATGATTCTCTTATGTACAGTATGAACTCAGTCTCAAGAGTTTCCCCTAACAAGAAATAAAAATAGATTCAAATAAGTCAATATTTGACATGCAATAAGAGTACAGAGCTATAACATGAATGTATAACACAAACCGAGCGGCTCTGCCACCCTCCCACAGTCAATAGATGTTTTATTTGTTTCTCTATTCCCGTGTTCTGTGTTTAGACAGATGCATCTCCAGAGCAAACACAAATGCGCTGAATGCATCAAAATCCTAAACATTTCCTTCTTTGGCCGAGCGTGTGCTAAAACAACAGCTCCGCGCTGACTCATGAACGCCAATGAGAAAAAGTGACCTGGAAATCTGTGCTGTCAGCTACTCGAGTTCACAACGACAAATCTACAGAGAGTGAATTTGAGGAAATAAAGAGCGTGAGGAAACGAGGGACCGAGAGATTATGAACGCCACAGGGCAGGAAAACAGAAACGCTGACAGAATATGAACATCAGCGCATTATATTTCATACATCGTATATATGGGAGATTCTTCCATGTGGGGTATTTTGAGTTTTAAAACTTCTTCTAAATATCTATTAGTGATGTGAAAACATTTAGCAAATAACACATCTGACCATGAGCGTCATCAAATGGATTTTGGTATGTGATGTTAATGAAGGTTTTCTGCTTGTAGATACAAAGTTGAATCAGCCTTGGGTTTCTAAGACCCCAGATCAGTAGTGCTCACTTTGAATGTTAAAAATGTGAATTTTTAAAGAGAAATTTGTTGTTGCCCAATTAAAATGCTCAAATAGTAACCGATTTTGTAACAGCAACCAATAAAGCTTTCAGAGCATGACTTTAGAAAAAAAAAAAGATAAATAACTGTTTTTGATCTCAAGTCACAAACAGAATCTCTTTTAGAATAATAATACACTTGTTTTCTAAAACGTTTGTGATGGATGAAAAAAAATGTAATGAATTAAAATATTTTTAGATTTATATTTTTAGAATATTTAGAAAATCGAATTTAATATTTAAATTTAATTAAATACATTTTTGGAATATTTACAATTTAGTGTATACAAAAATCGAATAAATTATTTATAGTATAAAACTTAAATTAAGTGCAATTAAATACTTTTATTTTTTTTAAAGTATTATATATTTTTTTTTACATTGCATTCTTATTTATCTCAAGTCACAAAACTGTATCTACAAAAACCCGTGTTTTCTAAAAAGATGGATATGTAATGAATTAAAATATTTTAAATTTTTTATATTTTTAATATTTAGAAAATCGAATTTATTTATTTAAATTTAAAATTTTGTAAATTAAAAATGTATTTAAGTTGTATACAAAAAAAGTTATATGTAAATTCCATTTTAATAGTTAAAAATTTTGCAATAAAATTAGTAATGTTTTATTAAATAATATTTTTTTTAATCATTGCATTTTCTGTAAAAAAGTCATATTTTATGCATCTCAAGTCACAAACTGAATTCTAATTTTTTAGAATGCAATTAACTCTGGAGTGTTTTCTGGGGCCTGGAGAACGTTTGTGCCCTGACATTTGGAGTTTTCTTATAAAAAAAAAATGTAATGAATCGCAAACTAGGCTATAATAATATGTGAGCAGCATGTTGTACATGGATTGTGTTGTTTATTTATTGCGTTTAGTGAAAAAACTAAAAATTTTTCACTTGAATATTTACAGAAAATCGAGCTTGTAGCCTAGAATTTTTTTATTCTAAATGATTGAAAATTTACAGAAAACAATTATTGATTTAAATAAACACACTTTTTGTTGGTAAAATATTTAAATCATGAATTTATTTAATGAGCTGCATAATGAGCCATTCATACAAGAAATACAAGAAAGTTGAGGACAAAATATCTGTATAATTCCATTTTAGTTTATTTAGAAGTAATTAACAAATAATTTAAATTCCCTTGTAAGTTAAACAGTTTATTAGGAACAATCAAATGACTTTAACTGTTTTTATTAACACAAATCCTTCAGAAATCCTTTTAACAATCTTATTTTCTACAAAATTAAATTATTTTTTTAATTTCATTCAATCATTGCATTTTCTGTATATTATTAAAAAAAGTCATATTTTTTTTTAGGTTTTTTTAGGGGGGATAGAAATTGAAAGAACAGCAATGATTCTAATTTTGCAAGTTACATTTTATATAACATCAAAAAGTATTATTGTTATTGAAACTAAATTCTAATTTTTATTTTGGAAAAAGTCTTTATACTAGTAAAATGTTTACACGTTATGTTGAAACTAGTACAATAAATATAAATATACTTACTCATGTTTAAACTCTGCTTAACACACTTACAAATCTCACAGCACACATCACATCACTTATTTCCTCTCATCGCGAATAACAGTAATAAAACACTTGACAGAAATGCATGGGCGTATTCAAAACACAGTGAAACATTTGAATCTCAAAGCGCGCTCGGCGCGGGGGCGTGGTCGCATTAGAAGATAATGAATGGAGACGTGAAAAACATCGCCATTAATCACCGCATCAGCAGCAAAAAAGTCTGTGTTTACATATCTCTCTCATGTACTGTAGAGTGTGTGTACTGTGTACTATGTGTTTGTTATATTTCTATGCATATTTACAAAAAAAAATCATCTATGTAAATATCTGTACGAATGAAATATAGTTCTTTTCGGGGTTATCCTCGTATACGCGTTTTGTAACCTTTTTCCAAAAGAGTCTCTGTATTTTATATATTTCATATTTTAAAAGAATGAAAATGTCCCTATATTTGAGGAATATTTCTTTAAAGACAAAAACATGATTTGAAGAATCGCACATGCTGACTTTGCCGTGACACCAGCCTGTCCGAATGAATATAACCAGAGCCTAAAACGACGTCTGCCGGGCGCTCTTTGACCCTGATGAGTGTCAGACACTCGCAGCGCTCTGCCATCCCAGATCTGACCTTCCCACGCTGCATCCTGCTTCCTACTTCCTGTTATGATCCGAGGACACATGCACACTCCACAAAAGCAGACATGATCTATTACTACTTCTGTATGTATGTTCTGAAGAACACAAAATATCTAAAGCCTAGCATTTTGTCAAGACGCTCGTTTTACAGAATAACCCAGCAGCACATGAAAACGAGACCCTATATAAGAACAAAGCAGCACGTCCTCTTGAAATCTCTCTTCCCCGGCAGGAAGGCTTTTTTCGAAGCCATTCTTTACGAGCTTTGCCAAAGTGAGTGGCATTATCTGTCAGACGCACACACGGCCGGCTCATACCGACGTCTCCATAGCTTATGGAAATGAGCCCCGGCCGCCAATTGAAAACACTAAGAGATGAAATCTGCGAGGCAGACACAGCGGGAGAGAGAATTCAAGACACAGGCCTAAATAAACATCCCAATCACACCGAGACACATCCCAATCATTATGGAGATCCATCTCACTATAAAGAGAACATATAGTGTATGAGTGTGTGTTTACTACAGAAACAAGGCACACAAAAGGCAGTGTTTTACAATGATTTCACATTGAAAGCTTATTGCTTTCGGGTCAAAGATGAGACATTTCATTTTGGAGTCCACTTCAAATTCAATTTGTGATTTTATATGCATGTAAGGCATGTTAAATTCAAGTATAGTGTCTACTTTAATGCTTCAAATAACCTGTGCAAATAAAAAGTAAAATAAAAAGGGGTTAAATGATCCATAGTCATTCAGTGTAAGATACAGTAAAAATTACACTTATTCTGATCTGTACTTATAAAAATACATAAAAGAAAAAGGTGGTCATACTAAATTATATTTTAAATGACTAAAACTTCACTTCACAGAGATTTTAATGATTTTAAATTACACTTAATTAGTATTTTAGGGTTACAGTTTTTTTTAATGTCATCTAAATACGCCTATGCCTGATTTTTTTTTTTTTTTTGTCATATGAACTATTACACTGAATTAGATTTTTTCTGTAATTCATGTTGAAAATCTATTAAATGAGCCTTTCATAAAACTACAGCAACATCTATAGGATAAAAAGACACCAATATTCAATGTCACAACCATACATTTTAATGCATACTGTAATAATAGTTACTGCTACAGTGTCTGTTTCGTAACTCAACAGGGATGAACTATAACAGCAAGTCAGCTGTGTTGATGCTAGTGCTGGAGAAACAATATTAATTTCTCATTTTTATACTTATATGGATCCTTAACTCTCAAGATCGATCTTTCAGTCTATGCTGTGTTCTGTTGATGTGTAAACTTCACTAAACATTATTTGTATGTCCTGACATTCAATAATCACAATAAGCTTTGTGCTCTTATAGCAAAGTGTTTTTTTTTTTTTTTTTTTTAATATGGTCTATTGCTATCAAACACATCTAAAGAAAAGGTGTATATTAATATATATTATATGCATGCAATTGGGCATGCATGCAATTTAGCATTGCAATTGTGCAAATATAAAAATATGCATATGCAGGGGTTAACGCTGTAGCGTAAGTTTAAAGTAAAACTTTAAGTGTCTGGCCTCTAGCAACTCTTGGAGTGATAAACTTGTTTTTAGAAGACTTCAGCAGAAAATCTTCAAGGTCAAGCCCATCTGAACTGCTGCAGAATCCAGTCTAATGAAGACCAACCAAACTGTAAACACACATTCTGTCTGATCTGTGATCTCTCTCTGAACTTGCCCGTTTCCACTGATTGTGAGGCAAATGACTGTTACCACATAACCTGCCCACAGTCAAGCATTTTTGAGTCTAACATCATTCTAGAGCTGCTGGATTAAATGGGAATCTGCACCGCATGCTTGACGTGCACACACATTTGGTTATTATAATGCAATCCTTGCTTGTTTTGTTTTTTTTGAGTTGAAGGCTGTACATGCTGCACAACTTAACATCAGTTATGAATATAAAATATTACCTTATCAGTTTTAACACAGTATTAATTTTCTACTGATATAGGGAATGCATGAGGAATATTAGGTTCTGTTAATACACTGTAAAAAAAAAAAAATTATATGTTTTGAAGTAAATTTGTTTGCACATAAGAAATCTCTGTAAACTTTGGTTGAGTCTACGTTTTTTGCTTCATTTCTCTGTTAGCCTTGAATGTGCTAAAATAGAGCTCAAATTCATTAAGTTATTAATTCATACCATGTGTGCATTGTTTTGCCAGTTTATATCTAAACATTAAGAACCCAGAAGCAAGTTGTCCAAGGTAAACAGAGTTTATACTCAATGTACAGCCTATACGATATAACAACTTTCCAGTACTACATACGAGACTGCAATTTTATCTTATAACTCTTAGAATTGTGGAAATAAGATTGGAAGATTTGTTTATTCCTCACTTTTTTGATACTTTTTAAATGAAAAAAAAAAATATTTTTAATTAAAAAGACAAAAAATAAATAAACATTTTCAAGTTTGAAACTTCTATAAAAACCAAGTGAAATGTTTCTGTTAGCATCACCATTGATCTCAATGGTAATATCAGTGTTTTAAGCATATTTAGTGGTGTTCCCTTTTCTGAACAATCATTCTTGAGCGTTATGATCTTATGAGTATCATTCGACAGTACTGTACTGGTCGTCTCATTTATCAAGGTCTGTTGTTTATTAAAAATAACCGTATTAATCAAACTGCCCAAAAAGGCTTGAGCATCAGCAGTTTAACGTTATGCTGTGTGCACAGATCTGTGCGAAGCTTTAGGGGACCGTTACTGCAACAACATCCAGACACTTAACGATCAGCTTTATGAGATTTTTGTTGAGGATTTGTGCGAGTCATCAAAAAACATCTGGCTTTGAGTCTAAATTTCAGGGATATTTGAAGTGCTGCATCCACTGAAGCAGAGATGGGGAGAAATAATTATAAAATGCAATAAACACACACCTGCAAAAGCAGTAACGTGGAACTTTGCAACCACCTAAATAGCAAATGAGCAAAGCATTATACATTTTTTTTGTTTTTTTTTGTTTTTTTTTGCATGCATTCAAACGGAGGGTTTATGGCCAGAATGCAGAAGTGTGAACAGACTTCATGCTTCCTACACTACTATCTGAGGGCAAACAGGTTCTTTTTGAGAGCTGACTTTATCTACTCTACTTGCATTAATTATTCATTGGGTGGGTGAGTGAATGGAGATGTCAGATGAGATGCCGTCTCGCTCTCCGGCGCTGAATAGCAATGCAGTCTGTATCTGTATCGGTCTCCCGCTGCACGCTCGGCTAAACTTACAGACTGTGACGATACTCTTAAGCCGTATTGAGTCCAGCTGACAACATGCGGTCAGATTCACTGCTAAAGGTATATTCCAGGTTAAATACAATTTAAACTGTCCACTACTACAGTGAAGAATTACATAATCAGATTCCAAAAATGAAAATACTTATATTTAGAGCATATTACATTTTAAAATGCTCATGATCAGATTACAGTCACTTTTTATGGATTACATGATTACATGTCATGCAAACAGTGTCAGTAAATTATTCATAATCTTTGCTTTTTTATAACAATATAGTATATGACCCTGGGCCACAAAACCTTAAGTGTCAATTTTTTGAATTGGAGATTTATACATCACCTGAAAGCTGAATGAATAATCTTTTCATTGATGTATGGCTTATTAGGATCTGACAATATTTGTCTGAGATACAACTATTTGAAAATCTGGAATCTGAGGGTGCAAAAAAATCAAAATTTTGAGAAAATCATCTTTAAAGTTGTCCAAATGAAGTTCTTAGCAATGCATATTACAGAACAAAAATTACGTTTTGATATATTTACGCTAGGAAATTTACAAAATATCTTCATGGAACATGATCTTTATTTAATATCCTAATGATTTTTGGCATAAAAGAAAAATCGATAATTTTGTCACATACAATGTATTTTTTTTTTGGCTATTGCTACAAACAGGGTCACATATTTATTGGTAAGTTTAAAACCAGTTTGATTAAAAAGTAACCTAAAAAGTATTAAGAATGCATTACCTAAAACGAGCAACCTAGATTACTAATTACTACAGTCTTTCAGTTCATAAAGCTACAGTAGAGTGAAAACAGTGTCAGTTTCACAAAACCTATATTTTTGTCATGTTGCAATTTCTTATATGCATAAAGAAGCAGTTGTTTGCACAGTTTATGACAATAAAGCACATTTCCACCCTACGTCTTATTGCATTGCATTAATTTTCTATTCAAAAACAATGTTGTTCTCTGCTTTTAACAAATCTGATTTTGCCAAACTGCATGGAAACCAATGGGGTTGATTCGACCCCAAACACTATGATAAACACATAGTTTGCACAGCCTTTGCACAACGCATCTGTGTGTCAAAAGTTCACATGCACGTTTATGACCCTAAATGACCCTAAATTTCAAGAAGTTTCAAAATACAAACTGAGGATCTAATTTATCCGAACAGCAGTATCTAGGATAGGTGCATCTTAAAATAAACAATCTCAATTACTGCTGCAAAGAACAACTAAGATAATACGGCACATTACGCATGGTGAGGTACTACTGTAGTGCTTATGTAGAGATGATTTTTTATTTAGAGGAAGGAGAACACAAAGCTGCACATCTACTGTACGACGCTGCTTCCCTGGAGAAACCAGACACATTTCATTGTTTATCATCCCGTTAGGAGAAACAGAGGGTCTCCTGAGACGCCGATGAGCCAAACAGTTGGAACAGACCCTCTGAGGTTCAGTACAGGGACTCCTCACACCAGAGGGCCCTTAAATAGAAATGTGGATGTAATAGAGCATCTGATGAAAGGTGGGAGCGGGAAACACACCAGATTGGTGTGCAGGAGAGAGAGATACAGTATGAATGATGCAGTTTATCAGCTCTAAATACAAAAAGATCAACTGTAAAACTGAGGCTGATGCTGTGCAGGATCTCACTGCGATTTAAAGCAGCAGTTCAGGCACTCAGAAAACAATAAAACAACTTGTCTTAAAGGACACCTATTATGCTCTTTTTATTTTACCTTTCCTTTGGTGTGTAACAGAGCTGTTTTTTACGAAAGCTTGTTTCAGCTAAAACGAAACAACTTGAAATTCTTTTTCTTTTTTTTTCTCTGAACTGAGTTTATACATTACAATTCAGTTTTTCCCCCCATTTTTGTTTCCGTCATGGACTAAAAAAAATAAAGGTAGATGTGACTTTTTAATCTCACAATTCAGACTTTCCCCTTACAATTCTATACATTCCACAAATCTGTGTTTATATCTCACAATTATGTTCGTATGGTATGTTGCAATTCTATTTATTTATGTGTTTAAACAGTACATTACAATTCTGTTTATATCCTGCAATTCTCTTTATTTCTGTTTATGTCGCAATTCTGTTTATTTTTGTTTGTTATAATTGTGTTTATAAATCACAATTCAGTGGTTATATCTTGCAATTCTGTTTATATGTCACAATTCTATTTATTTCTGTTTATGTCACAATTGTGTTTATATCTGACAATTCTGTTTTTGTGTTTATGCGTCGCAATTCTGTACATATATCACGCAATTCTGTTTATATGCCATAATTCTATTTCAGTGTTTATGCTTTGTAATTCTGTGTTTATATCTCGATTGTTTATACATCACAATAAAATGTTTTTGAGTTCATACGTCACAATTGTTTATATCTCACAATTCTGTTTATACGTCACAATTCTAATTTTGTGTTTATGCATCGCAATTCTGTTTATATGTGACAGTTCTATTTGTGTTTATACGTCACAATTGTTTATACATCACAATTCTGTTTATATCTTCCAAATCTGTTTATGTCGCAATTCTATTTATTTCTGTTTATACGTCACAATTCTGTTTATAACTTGTAATTCTGTTTATACATCACAATTCTACATTTACATCTTGCAACTCTATTCTGTTTATATCTTACAGTATAAAAAGCAATTATTCCCATTCTGAATCTTTGAAGGTCAATTAAAAAAATTTGACTGTTAAACGTATTAATGCATGATTCTCTATGAATGTTCCTATTACAAATAAATATCGAAACTAAATAATTTTCATTGAATATTCTGTTTCTTATTTAAATATATCATATGGAAAAAGCTGTTTTGTGTTGACTTTATTAGGCCAGCAGCTTTTTCATATGTGAAAACGGAAGGGAGTGAACAGGAAACACTTTCAGACTCAATCTGACACAGCAAAGCAACTTCAACATTTCTGCCGTTTTGCCAAAGATATACTGACAAATGAAAAGTTAAGGTCCAGGTCAGAGCAGAGGGGTTCTGGGCTCTGCTTCTGCACGACCACACCTGCAAAACAACTTCCTGTTTCTGGGTTTCTCTGAAACCACACCATAAACACAGAGAGGGTGGATCACTTCCGGACACAGCCGTTACAGCCACTGCTCGAGCAAACCGTCTTACACTGTGTTTCTGTCACGTGACTGGCATGCATGCATAAGAAGTCATGGTTGCATGAAAGCAAACACAACTGAAGCATTAAATATTAAAAAGTATAGCTCAAATGCTAATAAAAATATAAATACATACATTTAAATAATATAATTACATAAATGTGCATGCATATTAAGTGCAAACAAATGGCATGAAGCCATTAAGTATTGAACAATTATAAAGTAGTAAACTGCTTTAAGTTTAAGAAGTAAAGAGTAATAAAAATGTATAAAATACAATAAATACAACACTAATTAATATAATATATTAATATAGTTAGTAAAATATCATAGCAAAATATTCAGCTTTTAGCCTGACCATATAGTCAAATTATTCATAAAAACAACAAAAATTTATAAATATATTACTGTGTAAAATATTGTCGTAAAATTTAAGTTTACATAATAAACAGTGCATTCAAATTATTAATGAAAGTTAATAAAAAAATGAATATATTCAGTAAAATAACCATATAATCAAATAATTACTTAATAAAACAATAAAAAAATGAACAAATTTAGTAAAATATTCTAATAAATATTTAAGTTTTAAAAGTACACTGTAAAAAAATATCATCAATAATGAATTAAAAACAATAAATAATATATTTAATATATTTAGTAAATTAATAACATTTTATAAGTAAACGGTATAATCAAATTATTCATAAAAATCTATTTAAAAATTCACATATTTAGTAAAATATATTAAAAAGTTTTAAGAGTAATCAGTATAATAAAATTATTAATAAAGAACCATAAAAATAAATGCATTCATACTATTAAAGTAAAATATTATATGTAAAATATTTACATTTAGAAGTAATCAGAATAATCAAATTAAGTACTAATACAGTAAAATATTATAGTAAAATATTTACATTTTAGAAGTAAACAGTAAAATCAAATAGCCTAATTATTAAAACTCTATATTATATTATATTATATTATATTATATTATATTATATTATATTATATTATATTATATTATATTATATTATATTATATTATATTATATTATATTATATTATATTATATAACTCTATATAAATTCTTATGCATATAAGAATTTAATGAAATACTATAATGAAAGCTTTAAAATAAAACAATAACAAGCATGTTACAGATCAACAAAGTACCAGTATTAAAGTAAATATACAGACGTAGATGAAAAATGCATGTAAATGCACATTTGATTTTGGTTTCTCAGCTCAACGTCAAATCCACCCTTTCAACCTGCAGGTCTATTTGCACAACACTTTCAGATCCAGTATGCATTAAATTAGTGTCATTAACATGGGTATAACCGTGAATACTAGCATCTGTTTACCAGTGTAACTAGATAAAATGTGAAGAGAACAACACTGCTAAAGATTTGGAGAACGCAAGTCACTCTCTGAAGGGAATTTCGTCAGAGAAGCAGAAATTAGACGTGCATTATAGTGCATTATGCAAATCTAGCATCATCAGTAACGGCTGACTTCTGCGAGAGAGAACGGGCGCTTTCATGTCGCTTGTGACAGAGTTCAGACCGCCAGACTGGCTTTACAAGTGGACTCATGTGCGCTTCACTGGTCCAAAACAGAGCTCAGAAAGCTGCTTTCAACCAAACCAAACTCTGACGTCAAACCAAGCTCATGCAAAAACAACCAAATATGCTTAAAGTTAGCATGAGGAATATGAACAAGCGGTGGAAACGGGAATGAAAACAGAGCACATTAATGTAAACAAAGGTTTAAAAATGTAATCGCACAAAATTTATTTAAAAATAAGAATATTGCCTTTTTGTTATAACAGTAAACCATTTCATTTTATAATAAGAATTATACTGTATAAACACACACACACTTATTGGGCCAGATTTACTAACAGCTTGTGCCAGCACAAACCGTCTTTTGGCGTTACAATAGTCAGTATGTACTAAAGACGTGCAGTGAAGAATTAGCACTGAAAAGTGCATAGAATGATAATCAAACTAATAATTATTACTACAGTAAAATCATTATAGTTAACTAATTTTCAAATAAAAAACTTAAAATAAAAACAAATAAATATTTTTATACATATATATACACATGTATCATAAGTAATAATTAAATAAACACTTCATATTATTGTGCATACTAAGTTTAAGTATATAGTATGAAAATGTAATTAATAATAGAAATGACTATAGAGTGAGATATGTTACTATATAACTACTGTAAAATAAAAAAGTTAAAAAGAAAATATATACTGTATAAGTTTAATAAATATTACTATGGTAAATTGTAACTAACTAAAAAACAATTTAAAATCAAATATATTAATGTAAATATATATATATATACACACACACACACATATACACGCACATATTTTTATATTATTGTATATCTACTTAAAAAAAATACTACAATAAAATATTATAGCAAACTATTTAAAAGTGACAAACTTTTAAATATTATTTTTAATAAAAAGTCATAATTTCCCATTTTAAGCAATTCACATTTACACAATCATCATCTAAATAAAATAAATACAATTTCTGTGGAAATAAACTCTTGCGTTAAATGAACTCCGCCCATTTTCTCCATATTAGAACGTTTCCGCCTGTGATTGGTGGTCCAGCTGTGAAATGACAGAGGGCCAAGCAACAGTAAATCAATGGGAACGTAATTTTAAATGACAGAAAAACTGACCAATCATATCTTACCTCTAAATGGGCGGGCCTTGTTATCACTAACTTTATAACAAGTTCTGCCTGCTGTGGGATCTCTATCGAAAAAATATATACAGTATACGCTGATAAACTAACTAGCTATTATTCACGTCACAACGGAAGCCGCAAATAATGTAAGTGAGGACATTTATGTTCTCCGGCGCCCCTTTATACTGTGATCGCGCCAGGTGATGATGTCATAGGCTGTCGCCGGCAGTGTTATTGTCGTGTTTGGATGTATGCTTCAGACACCGGTCACGCTGAAGGCGTTCCCCATAGCGCCCTCTAGAGGACGCAGTTTGAAGTTCTCTCGGAAGGGAACGCATTTTATTTTTCTCTGACATTTGAAAAGTGATGCTTCATTATTCATCACTCTGTGTTACAAATTGAAAACACACTGATGTACAATCATTAACACGACTGCAATTTATTTGCTCTTCGCTTCGTTCTGTAAACAGAGTGGGCAGATATTGTCACTCCCACATGAGCTGAACAGGAAAAATGATTCAAGTCCTTTCGGCTGTAATGATTTCTGTGTACTGCTGTTTCATTAACGGCCTAATTGTGTTGGTAATGAACAAAACACCCTTCCCAAAAGCAGGGCGACGCACTAAACATCCAGTTAATTAAAAACTATTTCTACCAATGTCGCCCCAGTGGAAAAACACTCGCAGCGCCAGACTGAACCGAAGACGCCGCTCGCATTCACAGAAGCCATCATCCTGATGAAACGCGCCGCGGCGGCTGGAACATGACGCTTCATTTCCAGCGGTTTTGCATTAAACAGCATTTCTGTGAATTGTGCTACTTTCATGATTTGCATTCCTCCTCTGATCTTTATTGAATGAAGAACAACCCGAAAATATAATAAACATAGTCTGTGAGGTACCAAATCCAATAGAAGAGCTCAAATCAAATCACAAATTCAGATATTTGAACACATCTTCCCGCAGTTTATGTTCCCAAACATAATCAAAATGATGTTTATCAAATAAATATTGCATCATGTATGATAATCATGAAAGGCATGTCTGGGTCACATTTTCATCCCCCAAAAAATAGGAAAATGGAGAAAAAAAATATTGCAGTAATAATAAATATTACTACAGTTAAACATTAAAAGAAGTAATTTAACTTTAAAATAAATTATATAATAAAAAAAAATATTTCTTTATTCATTCATGCTATTAAACAAATATTTATTATATTTTTCATTTTATGAATTTTAATATTAAATCACATTATTTTCAATGTTTTTTACATTAGATTTTTTAACAAACAATACTGTCATTAATACATCATAACAAATATATATATGTTTTTCCACATTACAGCAATGAGTTGTTTTGCATTATTGAAATGGGATTAATTAATAATCCTAATACAGGCTTAATTTTCTTTTGATATTTGGGAAAAAAAAAAAAACCATCTGTTCTTGATGGTTTCATGAGATTCATCAAAACCATTAAAAAACAACAACTGAGCATCACACTTGTATAAACATCATATAAACTTGAGTTGAACTGATAATGATAACGTTTCACAACATGATACGGTACCTGCTAAAATAATAATTCATTGCCTAATAGTTTGTGCTTCTCTTTGAACACTGAATGCAAACAAAAAGCAATCAGAGGAATAAAATCACGCTTTCAGAAATATTGCACAACAGATTTTGATTCTGTCCAATCAGACCAAAATCAGCCCTCAGAAAAGAGATGAAAGCCTAAAGCAATAAGACTCATCCCTTCTCCATGTTCTGGGTTCAGAACAGCTTCATCTTGACTACCACAGAAGAGTACCTACAAACCTTTTGTAATAACAAGCAAAAACTATGTTTACAGTGATGCACGGAAACGGACGTCTAGAGGCAAAACACTGCAGACGGTTACTTACTGAAAACAAATTTACAGAAGGACTGTTTTATCCATTAAGAATTGATTGGTTCATAAAACATGGGAGTTACATACTAAAACAGAGTCAGACTGGACAGATGGAAAAATAAAATGGATTTTATAGACATGCATAAATGTTTAAGTATTATGGACATACTTTCAAAGTGTGCTTTTACTATTTTTACTATTATGTCTTATCACACAGACTCCTGTTGTAACTGCATGATTGTTAATGTCATTTTTGCATGCTTTCAAAAACAGAGGTAGGCCTACATATCGTAAAAAAAAAAAAAAAAAACAGTTTTTTTTTTTTTTTATCTAGTGAAGTAGATTAAGCTTCAGATGGAGCCGAAGACACAATCATTATTCTTCCACAGCAATAACATCTTCAGTCGTCGTGTGTTACACCAGAGAGTGCAGCGCCAAAGGCTGCGGCCACACAAACAGACGACCGCGATCGACTATAAATGACAGAACAACACAGAGAAAAGAGAACGGTGATAATAAACAGACATAGAG
This sequence comes from Cyprinus carpio, assembly GCF_018340385.1. Classification (NCBI taxonomy): domain Eukaryota; kingdom Metazoa; phylum Chordata; class Actinopteri; order Cypriniformes; family Cyprinidae; genus Cyprinus; species Cyprinus carpio. The sequence continues at coordinate 27,216,069 of NC_056612.1, read as the reverse complement.
TAGGCCTAAACGGGTAAAAAAAAAAAAAAAAAAAAAAAAAAAAAAACTTTTTTCAGTCCTGTGGATGGAATAACCTGAAGAAAAACTAAGCAAAAAAGCAGTATGACAAAATTCTTCAAAGGCTCCAGTTCCAAAAAAAGTGTCATTTTTCATCATAACACATGTAATATTTTTATTTATTAATTATATTTTTTAAATAATTTTAAAATACATTTATATTTTTAAAAACATTCTATTATTTTAAATGCTTTTTATTCATGTATGTTTTAATTCTTTAATCTGTATATATAATTTTCCATTTTTATATAGTTTTATAAATATTTTGTAACATATACATATATACATACATATATATATATATATATATTATATATATATATATATATATATATATATATATATATATATATATATATATATATATATATATATAAACATACATATATACATATATATACATATACATATATATACATATATCTATATATATATAATAAAGACGTTACAAATTATTTATAAAAAATCTAATAAAAAAAGTACAACTGTGTGTGTGTCTGTATAAAATATATTACAAAATATTAATAAAACTATGGAAATGAAATGGAAAATGTTATATTCAAATTAAAGTATTAAAACACATGAATAATAGCATTTAAAATTATTTAAATATATATATATATACACACATACATACGTACATACACACACTATACAAACTTTTTTTTCTATTTCTAAATCTCTCTGTGTGTGTGTGTGTGTGTGTGTGTTTGTGTGTGTGTGTGTGTGTGTGTGTGTGTGTGTGTGTGTGTGTGTGTGTGTGTGTGTGTGTGTGTGTGTAAAAGAGAGATTTTTGGTGAAAATGCAACTAAAAATAAAAAAAAGTTTAGTCACTTAAGCGACCTATTTTTGGAAATCTATCACAATATAAGCAGTACAGAAAAATCTCTAGCAGCTGACACATTTCTACCGCAGCATGGTCTATAATGTCAGGCCGCCAAGCCCTCATCAGAACCATGACAAAGTCATTGTCTCTTTCTCATGCGTCTGATTTTCTATAATTAGTACAACCATAATTACACGGCCAGTGTGTGGTGGAAAAGAGTAGAGGTTTTCAAGCACCAGTTTGGAAGTTGAAGCGGACCGCAAGCTTAAAAGCTAGAATTTGAACTGGAAATACTCCTGAACACACAATGGAAAACTCTGGTCCCCAGCAGAGCGTTTGTCTGGGAGCGGAGCCGAGCGCATGCAGAGGTCACGTCCACCCGTGTCTGCTTACTGGAATCTGATGCAAAGCAAACTCTAAATAACAAACATTGAGGTTTGTGCAACAAGCAAAACAAACAAACTGCTCCTTTAGAGACTAAACAACTGGTAAATTATTTGCTTTACCTGACCTTGATCCTACACTTTAACAGTGAGTAACAACTGCTGTAGCTTTCCATGCACTAGATAAATCTTCTGCAATTGCATGAATATCATTTTGATTAAATATGAATCACAGTGTTGCATCTCAAAGAGTTTTGCATATTTGAAAAATGTTCTTGCATTCTGAAAAAAAAAAAAAAAAAAAAAAAAAAAAAAAAAATTCTACTCGGTTACATTACAGCACATAATCACAGTAATGTTTATTACTGAATTATACTGCAAGTACACTTATGGGCCGTTCACGCAGGATGCGTTCCTGTATTCAAAACAGCCATATGGAGCACATTAGCGTGGAGTAAAGCACAGAGTTCAACAGGGTTACATGGAAAACATGGAAACATTAGGGAAATTTTGATTTGGGTTTTTCCAGGCCTGGGAACAATCATGGAAATTACTATAGTAAAAAACAAAACAAATTTTTGTTCAAAGAAGCCACTTCTGCTCAACCAAGGCTGCATTTATTTGATTCAAAATACAGCAAAAAGAGTAATATTGTAATATATTATTACAATTTAAAATAACTTTTCTATGTGAATATATTTTAAAATATAATTTATTTCTGTGATGCGCAGCTGTATTTTCAGCATCATTACTCCAGTCTTCAGTGTCACATGATCTTCAGAAATCATACTAATATTCTGATTTGCTGCTCAAGAAACATTTCTGATTATTATCAATGTTAAAAATATGAAGCAGCACAACTGTTTTCGTGTCAACAATTTTTTCAGGATTATTTAATGAATAGAAAGTTCAAAAGAACAGCATTTATGTGAAATAGAAATCTTTTTTTTTTAATTCTAAATGTCTTTACTGTCACTTTTGATTAAGTTAATGTGTCCTTGATTAATAAAAGTATTAATTTATTCAAAAGAAAAACAATCATGCCAACCCCAAACCTTTAAATGGCATTGAATTTTTACAGTTATACTCTTGCTTGCAAGCCAGTTTGGTTCATAAACTGGTCTTCACTTGTGACTTGGTCTGATTTTGCATTACTCACAAATCTATTTCCAGTAACTATGAGCAACTTCAAAGGTCATGGAAAATTTGAACTACATTTAGCTTGACACGGCAACTTCAAAAAGAAAGAAATACACAAACAAAACAAAACAAAAAAAAATGCAGAAGGACTTGAACAATGTGTCCTGTGCAAACAGTTAGTGATCAGACAGCTGGTGACTGACCAATTTAAAGGGACAGTTCACCCAAAAATCCTGTGCAGTGAATGGGTGCCATCAGAATGAGAGTCCAAACAGCTGATAAAAACATCACAATAATCCACTGCTCCAGGCGTGTGTTCACTACTGTGTGTGTGCACTTGAATGGGTTAAATGTAGAGCACAAATTCTGAGTATTGGTCACCACGTCACTTCACTTTCAATAATCCAGAGCACTCCAGTCCATCAATGAACAGCTTGTGAAGCCAGAAGCTGCGTGTTTGTAAGAAACCAAGACATTTTCCATCAAGACATTTTTAACTTCAACCAATGCGTCCAGCTAAAATGCGAGCCTCTAATCCATAACAACACTTCCTCCAGTGAAAAAGTTCATCTCCCGTCATCTCTCACCTCAAAATCCAGCCACATATTTGTTTAGAACTGTTTTCGACTTTTTTGGCTTCTAAACGATCTGTGCAGATTTCTCTCTTGATTCAGACCAGAACACTTTTTCACTGGAGGAAGTGTTATTATTAATTCTTCAGCTTTTGGCTTCTTAAGACATTAATTGATGGACTGGAGTGCTGTGGATTATTTGTGGATTATTGTGATGTTTTTATCAGCTGTTTGGACTCTCATTCTGACGGCACCCATTCACTGCAGAGCATCCATTGCTGAGACACTGATGCAATGCTACATTTCTCCAAATCTGATGAAGAAACAAACTCATCTACATCTTAGATGATCTGAGGGTGAAGACATTCAGGAAAATAGATTTTTGCCTGAACTATTCCTTTAATAAACAATGCTGACTGAACTCTTATTTAACACAGAATTGACTAAATATTGACTAATTTTCTAAATGTCCGTGTTTCAGCTCATTCATCAGCCTGTGCAATACATCACTCATCACAGTTACTGTGGCAACCGAATCTAGCCTAAATGTAACCAAGCACTAATCGCATCAAGTTGAGTTTGTCCATATTAAGAAAGGCAAATCTCAGCGGCGCAGGCTCAAACAGAAGAACAGCTGCTGTAATCATGACTCTCGTTTAGCGGCCGCTCTCCTTCCCCCGTTTCAATAGCCAGAAGCTAATTGCGCTCTCCTGCCCCCTCACCAGTAGCTCCGAGGCCCGCGGCGTCCTCCTCCGCTCCGAGAAGTGGAACAGGATCTTGGCTTTCCAGAGAGGAAGAGCTCATCAAAGCGCATGGCTCCTCTCTCTCTCTCAGCCTCAGGCCGAGCTCTGCCAAGCTGCTCCTTGTAACTCTATCCATCTCGCAGAGCGGTGAACGCCCATTCAGCATGTCCCAACAGGGGATAAACCCTCCAGTCAGCACCCCGTGACAAAAGCAGGGAGGCACTGATGAATGAGAGGCCATAGACTCGACAAGCTTCACATGCTCGTGGATACGAACCACAAATTCCTCTAGACTTTCTGGGGAAGCTCAAAAAACTGATTTCCAACCTTAAGCGGGTGCCATGAGTGCAGCTACAGCCAACTAGAAAAGATTATACACACGTATCAGAGAAAAAGGCCAGATTTAACTAAAATAGTTTTTTTGCATCCATATACCATATGGATAACAAGCACCACCTTTGGCTCAAGCATACTGCAATAATGAATAATGATAATGAAATCAATGCTGCAATGCAAAAAAAAAAAAAAAAAAATCATTATGGTACTAAAAAGATTTTCTTTATGCAACATATATTCTTTAATCAATAAGCATTGATTTATGTATGATTAATGCAAAATGAGCATTGACAGTTAAATTAATGGCACAATGCAAACAGGACCCAAAATATGGTTCATTTTCAAAAAAAATAAATAAATAAATGTGATATGCAAATTAAGCACTGATATTAAAATTAACACTAGCAAAATATCATAATGGTCATAAAAAAATTATGCAAAATATTTGATATTATATTTGCAAAATAAGCAATGATTTATTTGATTCATGCATAAGCATTGATTCATGATTGATTTATGTGAAATAAGCAATGATATTAAAATTATTGCCACAATGCAAAAGAAACAATGATACCAAAAACGGGCTTTATTTTTATTTTATTTATTTGAACACAAGATGTTGATCTTATTTATGCAAAAAAAGCAATGATTTATATTTGCTTATTAAGTACTGATATTAAATGTAATTCCACAATGTAAAACATCATAATGGTCTTAAAACATGCTTTATTTTCTTTATTCAAAATATGGTATTATTTATGAAAATAAGCATTTATTTATGCAAAATAAGCATCAATTTATGTTTGATTTATGCTAAATGCACTGATATTAAAATTAACACCTATGCAAAAACCATAATGGTCCTGAAACGGTTAATTTTATGCAAAATATTCTGATAATATTTATGCAAAATAAGCATTGATTTGCATTTGATTTATGCAAAATAGCAACTCATTTATGTTTGATTTATTAAGAACTGAAATTAAAAATTAAGGCACATCAAACATCAAATGGTGCATTGATGCAAAACATCATAATCGTCCGAACACAGGGTTCATTTTCTTAATGAAAAATATGCTGATATTATTTATGCAAAATAAGCATTGATTTATGTTTGATTCAGGCTAAATAAGCAGTGCTATTAAAATTAACACCACACCATGAAACGTTATAATAGGCTTCATTTTCTTAATGCGGAATCAGTCTTAAATTTTCTTGAGATCCATTCCTGAGTATTCACAAGTTTCCAAACGGCTACAACGATGCTTCCTAGAACTAGTTTTAACATCATGTGTGTTTCAAAACGAGTTTTATTAGACTAGTTAGATCTGGTTTCAGATTAGCTCATCCTTGAAAGTCACACAACGGAAACGAACAGTGATTGGTCGCTTCACATGTCAATCAAACCATCCGATCCAGTCCTAGCAGGCGATTCTGAGCCTAAATAAACTGCAGCTCTAAGGTCAATATTTGACTTTGTTCACATCAAGCTTACTCACTGTTGATGATTCCGATGGTTCAAGGAGAACATATGTAAAGTCAGTCCTTGTTTTTGAGTCCTTCAAGCACAAAGCACACAGCGCTGAACACCTGCTGAATGCAAATTCAATAATATTGGCCGAACAGATTAACTTTGCTTGACAAATGAGCAAAACGACCATACTTCAGTTTGCCAAGACTGCCAACAAGATCCGAGTTCACATTTCAACAAGTAATTTACATTACTTCCATCTGTAGTTTCTTCCAAAAGCTAAGAAAGGGATGATTTTTGAGAACCATAGCAGTCGCGAAATGAGCTGATCTTTGTCTGCTGGATTATTAATATTTAATGGAGCTGTTTATGATGATTAGGTCAGACATGAATATGCATGGCTCTGACAGGAGGCGGCGCAGAGGGAAGCCAGAGGCATCTGTGAGGCAAACAGTGTGTAAAAACAGCACAACCTAAATAGTTAATTCAGCAAGTGGCTTTAATAGCAACACTGCAAACCCTCCACGAATCACTGAAATTACATGCAAGTAGGTCGGAGCAGGTTAATACACATCAACAAACAGGTACATTCAACATGCAATTAACTTCAAATCACAATCCAGATGATTACTCATTCTGAATTTAAAAAATGGCTTATTTTCATGAAATTCTTTGGTGTCTGAAACATTTTGCCTTATTTGCTGATTCTCAACTCCTTCCTGGCTTAAGTAACACCCACTTTTTGACCACCCAATCAATTCCTGATGCAAAAACTAAAGCCCCGCTCTAAATATGTCTTTGAATATCCAACATATACAACATTTCAGCCATAGTTTAGGCAAAATTAGCATTGATATTCAAATTAATTCTAGAGTGCAGAACATCATAATGGTCCTAAAATATGCTTCATTGCAAAATATATTAATATTTTTTATGCAAAATAAGCATTGATTTATGTTTGATTTATACAGTTAGTAGATAGTACGATTAACGCTACAATGCAAAACATCATAATGGTCCTATAATAGGTTTAACTACAAAAATATGCTGATATTATTTATGCAAAATAAGCATTGATATTCAAATTAATTCTAGAGTGCAGAACATCATAATGGTCCTAAAATAGGCCCTATTTTTGTTATGCAAAATATGTTCATATTACTTATGCAAAACATGCATCGATTTAGATTTGATTTATGCAAAATAAGCATTTATGTTTGATTTATGCAAAATGAGCATTGATAGTAAAATTAACGTCACAATGCAAAACACTTTAATAGTGAATTTTTTTAACAGGATTTTTTTCAGTGTGGGTTACTAACAACGTTTCAAGTTGACTTCAAAGTCAAACGCACAAAAAAATGATTTGTTCTGTTGTCGATTACTTGATTTTCCTTTCATTGCACTCCTGCCCACTGCAAGGTAAGAAACCCAGTCCAGTAGTGGCTTTCTAAACCCCCTGCGGCTCTGGAACCCGTCCAGCACTTCTGACACTGTGAAATATGATATCACAACAGAAAATTCAAAGCAGGATTTCAGCCATACCTAGCCATAAAAAGACATTTCAATACGCTTACTGCACACTGGGAATGTACTGTGTTTCTACAGTTACTCATTTCACAAAGTCTGACTTCAGTAAGTTAGAGAAATCAATGATGTCAGCAGGCTGGACCTTTGTCTTGAACTACAGCGAAACCATATGAACCTGAATAAACAGCACTCTGACATTTACAGGAGAAATTCACCCAAAATGAGAAATCGGTCATCATTTTCTTCCCTTCATGTCACACCAAACCACAATGTCTTTTTCTTCCCTCAAACACAACAGATGAAAGAATATCCTGAAATATAACGAAAATGTTGTCAAGTTCCGAAACATGAAAATCAAAGCAGTATATAACGCTTTATTTTTCCACACTTCTGAGGTCATAAGAGTTTTCTAAGAAACAGACTCAAACTGAAGTCCTCAAATCAGATCAGTCTTTAGACATACTGCATTAATGTTGGAAAAGATATTCTTCTAAATTTCACCTTTTGTGTCCCAGTAAGGAAAGTCATGAGGGTTTAAAGAAATGAGGCTGAATAAATTTTCATAAATTATTCTTTTCTTATAAAGATTTGTTTTATATACAAATGATAAATAAGACAAAACCTATTTTGTTTACTTAATTAAAAAAAAAAATGCAAAAATACAAAAAAAAAAACAGCAGATGTTTCCCAGATCTTTAGCAGACGTCTTACAGATGTACTCGTGCTGTCTGGGTAGTTGAGATGTGAGTTTATTTTTTTTTTGTGATAAATTTAGCAATCGCAGAATCGCAAAATCCTGACAAACTGTGTGGCGAGTTACATGCTGAAGTTCAAAGCTCAACATCAAACATCAGCAATAATTAAAACAGCAATGTTTAGTATAAAAACAAAACAAGCACTTTTAACTGCACTAAAGCACAACGCCCACAACAAAAAGAAGCAAAGTAGCACTAAAGCTCATGTTTCAGTGTTGGGTGTGCATTTTCAGCTTTCTCATCCCCATGTGAGAGCAAAACTCATTCTGACACAAGAGCTTTCAGTAGCACAGAAAACAAAGCTCTAACAATCACCTGAAGACAGCCTGCATTACACATATCAGAGCAAGCAGACCGAAGGTGGCTTTTATCTGGATTCAACCACACAAACACACCCCGATCAGTGTCAGTTAGGAAAGTGACACAGCAGTCATTATCTGCTCATACAGGCTCTATGGATTCTAGCTTACTGTATGTTAAGAATCCAAAAGTACGGGGCAAGTTGTCACACATTCTTTATATGCAGCTTTCTTAGATCTTTGTTGGCAAGTGGTTTGAAATAGTTTTGCATTTCATAAGCATTTCACTCTTTCAGTCTTCGTTCATAGCCTATAATATGCAAGAACGAGTGTGACAACATGCCCAGCTACAGGGCTCAATGTGTACAAATCTATTTTTCCTGTGCAATGACAATTATTACAGGCACAATCCACTGGAGTAACTCATCTTACAGGTTTCAAATCTACAGCCTTTCAGCCTACACAACTGGAAGCCTATTTCTGAAATATAATCTAAATCAGTTAATAAGTCACAATTATGGGTTAAAAAAGTCAGAATTATGACAAGTGAAAATTATTAAACATCATAAAAAGTTGAAATTCTTTTCCATGACATGAAAAGTGTCATTTTCTGTTGATTATGTCAATTTCAAATTTTATGGCATAATTATGACATAGTATGTCATAATTTTTAAATTTTTTCCATAATTAGGACTTGGTACATCACCAATCTAACTCATCTTAAAATGTGTTTTATCCAATCATTTTTAATTTTCTCATAATTTAGCATGTCATAATTCCAACTTTTTATCTTATAATGATAACATTTTATCTAGTCATTTTCACTTGTCATAATTCTGACTACTTAATCCATAATTACGAGTTAGTATGCCCTAATTTATAACCTTTTATATCACAATTTTGACTACTCACAATAACAGTATGTCAAAATTTCAATTTTATCTCATAATTATGGATTAGTATGTCATAATTTTGACTTTTTATGACTTATTCATGACTTAGTATGTCAATTTATAATTATCCTGACTTTTTATTTCATACTTAGAGATGACTTACTGTGATAATGTATACATTTTTGTGATAATTCCAACTTTTTCCTCTAAAAATTACGGCATGTAATAATTTCGACTTCTTATCTCATAGTTATCACATCATTGTTTTGCCTTTTTATGGCATAATTTATAACCTTTAATATCAGAACTCCGATTTAAATACCATAAACTAATATATTTTGATTTTTGTGATAATTTCGACTTTTTATCTCACTTATTTCGACGTTTATCGCATAAATACGACTTGGCATGTCATCAGTTACCAAGCTAATGTGGCAGAACTGACAGCAGATCATCTCACCTCTTTAACTTTCTCCCTCCGCTGAAGCGTCTCGGAATCCGATGGAGTTCCCTTGTTCTTCCCCAAAGCTGGTTTGAGCAGACACTTTTTAAACGCCTCATAGCTGTAAGCGCTGGCGCGTTCCCCGTTATGAGCGGCCGAGGTGACCCGCTCGTCTCTGGCCGCCGGTTCCTGCGCCCTCGCCGGACTCCTCTCGTCCTGCGCTCTACTCCCAACAGATCTCTCCACGGTTCTCGCTCCATGGGTGACCGAGGGCTTGCGGCTCACTTTGAGCTTGACATTCGCCCCCTCGCCCCCTTTTAAACCCGCCCGCAGATGCTCTGGATCCCCTGGCACCTTTTTGGAAAGCTCATTGTCGGAGCCAACTGTCACCGCGGGATTCTCGTTCTTGGAGAGGAAGATGCGCTTGAGGCGCACGCTGTCGGGGAGAAAGAAGAGTGCCCCGAAGCACAGAGTAACCAACCCCGACAGGAACAACAGAAACACGAATTTCTGAGACAGACGAAGCCCCATGCCCGATGCTGAAACACCGGGTAACTTTCGGAACACCATTTAAACTCTCCACTTACGCGTGACGCACGACGATACACACCTAAACTTGCTTAGATAGCACAAGCGACGCGGCAGCCGTGCAAACTGAACTCTCTCCTGGTCAAAGAGCCTAAATCTTCCTGAATCGATCGATTTAAGAGACCACAGGTGGCGTCAACACATCTGCGCACAACAACAGCGTCATTGCGCGCTCACGGCTTCAAAACCAGCTTCCTTTAGTGTCAGAGCAGTCATGCAACATCTCATCTGGGAGACCGAGATGAGACTAAGGTCTTAAATGCCAGAGCAACAAAGTGTTAAGCACAGCCAAACCAATCTACGCACTGTTAATGCCCATCTAGGACACGAAATTGAAACTATATGGACTTAAATGTACTCTATCAAGTTAAAGCAGCATTTAAGTAGCATATAATGATATGCTCAGCCAAAAGACATTACATTAATGAATTTTAAAACGCCTCAAAAGCAAGCAAAGTGCCAGCAAACACACTGCTTTCTGAAAATGGCAATGATGGTATTACGCGTGTATATGAACATAAATGCACTTTTAAAAAGTTAAAGCAGCATTTGTGAAATATATATTAGTATGCACAGCCAACATGTGTCAATGTTGCATATTAAATGCCTGCAAACACACTGAAGATGATGATGACGCTTTATGAACTTAAAGCAGCATTAAAGTGGCCAATAATGTCATGCATGTATCACACATCAATCGCAATACATGCCACGTCCCTAAAATCATACAGCTTTCTGAAGATGATGCGCAACTAGAAGACTAAACTGAAGCTTTCTGAACTGAAAGTGTCACATTCGTGAATATTAAAATTAAAAGGCAAGCATCAACGTGGTTACACACAAATGCTTTCTAATGATGCTGCTGCTGCTACTGATGATGATGATGATGATGAAGACTCATGGCCAAACAGAGCAACACTAAAGTTTAGTGAATGAAATATGACACATCTCAGCCAAAACCCCCAAAACTGCAACATCATGGGTTATTTCACAACATCTGTGCGCGTTTGGCACGGTGCACACCACTCCAGGACACAAGAGCTGCAAAAATACATCCAGAGATCAAATCAAGAGAGTCAGCGAAGCGACGAGACCCTGAAATTCGGTCCAAGTGTTTATAAAAAACTGTTGGTTTGCTCTGTTTAAGCACCGTGTATGCTCAAAACTCTCATGTGCTCCGAAAGTCTACGTCCAATGCGTGAAGAAGGATGTCTGTGCTCGTAAAACGTGATCGACAGATGGATGGATCATTCTTCGGAAATGTGACCTAATGAAAACACGCCGCGTCTTCCCATTACTGCGCGCGCGCCTGGTTTATCGCCAGAGAAGAACGGAAGAAAAGGCAGATCTTTGCGGGCTAGTCTCGTGGTGTAAACATCTTGATATGAAGCCGTTACGATCCGCGAACAGAAGGAGAAGCAGAGCTCTGTGACTCCGCGGCTATCCTGGGCGGTCTGCTGCAAACGCCTTTGATCAGCAGCAGCGGAGAGCGAGGGGGAGCGAGTCATTAACGGCGCCCAGCGCGCGCAGGAGCGAGCCGAGACATCCACCGTGTGGCGGGCTGGGGTACTAAACTATCTTATCTAAAATAAGATACATTTGCATTTGCAAAGGGAATTATAAGTGGTAAGTTTTAGCATTATACTGTATGGTTCGGAAGACCGATTCATTTTAACCCGATTCGGCGTTCGATGAACCGATTCACAAAAAGCGTTCCCAGAACATTTGATGTTCGTTGCAGACTTACCGTTTAATCATTATGTTTTCGTTATTATGTTAGATAGGTTGCGTAGAAAAGCTGTTTAGGCTGTCGTCCAAATTATTGCTATATTCGTTTTTATCTGCAAGCTATTCAAAAACTATAAAAAAAATACCAAAGTTGTAAATAATTTTTTTTACGCAAAATAAAAATAAAAAAATAAAAAAAAGTGAACATTAAAATGGTAAATGTCGCCATAAGATGCTTAAACGTGAAGAACTATTTAAGTAAATTGTGAAATTTAGCGATTTATGAGTTGAAATTGTTTCTACACATTTTTTTTTCTTACATGATAATTAGTGCAGTCAGACGATTAATCACGATTAATCACATATAAAATAAAAGTTTTTGTTTGCATAATATATGTGTGTCTACTGTGTATATTTATTATGTGTAATGCAGGGGCGTATCCATCATTTCAGAAAGTGAGGGGGACAGAAATATATATATATATATATATATATTAGGGCTGTCAAAGGATTAATCACGATTAATCATCATCCAAAATAAAAGTTTTGTTTACATAATATATGTATGTGTACAGGGTATATTTTATTATGTATATATAAATACACACACATAAATTATATATTTAGAAAATATTTACATGTATATACATTTATATATTTATATTCTTATATTTTATATTATATATATAAATATATTTAATATATAAACATAACATATTCTTCTTAAATATATACATGCATGTGTGTGTATTTATATATACATAATAAACTATACACAGTATACACACATATATTATGTAAACAAAACTTTTATTTTGGATGTGATTAATCGTGATTAATCATTTGACAGCCCTAATATATATATATATATATAGAATAAATAATTGCAGGCTTGGTGAGCAGAAATGTATATATATATATATATATATATATATATATATATATATATATATATATACATTTCTGTCCCCCTCACTTTTTGAAATGATGGCTAGGCCCCTGCATTAAACATAATAAATCAACACAGTAGACCCACATATATTATGCAAACAAAAACTTTTATTTTATATGAGATTAATCGTGATTAATCGTCTGACTGACTGCACTAATATATATATATATATATATATATATATATATATATATATATATATATATATATATATATATATATAATATATATATATATATATATATATAATATATTATATATATATAACTTTACAGTATAACATTTCTGTAATCTATATACCAGTCAGCAATTTTTGAACAATAAGATTTTTAATGTTTTATAAAGAAGTCTCTTCTGCTCACCAAGCCTGCATTTATTTAAAGTACAGTAAAAACAGTAATATTGTGAAATATTTTTACTATTTAAAATAACTGCTTTCTATTTGAATATATTTCAAAATATAATTTATTTCTGTGATCAAAGCTGAATTTTCAGCATCATTACTCCAGTCTTCAGTGTCACATGATCTTCAGAAATCATTCTGATATGCTGATTTGCTGATTAAGAAACCTTTATTATTATTATTATTATTATTATTATTATTATTATTATTATTATTATTATCAACATTTAAAACAGTTGAATACATTTTTTCCAGTCCAGGATTCTTTGATAAATAGAAGGATCAAAAGATCAGCGTTTATGTGAAATAAAAAGCTTTTGTAACATTATACCATTCAAAAGGTTAGAGTCGGTATAATTTTTATTTTTCGGAAAATAAATTATATAAATTAATACTTTTATCTAGCAAGGATGCTTTAAATTGACCAAAAGTGATGATAAAGACATGAATAATTTTACAAAAGATTTCTATTTCAGATAAATGCTGTTCTTTTGAACTTTCTATTCATCTGTGAATCCTGAAAAAATTCTACTCAAATGTTTTCAACATAATCATAAAAATAAATATTTTTGAGCAGCAAATCAGAATATCAACATAATTTCTGAAGTATCGTGTGACTGGAGTAATAATGCTAAAAATGTAGCTTTGAAATCACAATAAATTACATTTTAAAATATATTTAAATAGAAAACAGTTATTTTAAATAGTAAAAATATTTCCGTCCCCCGCATAATCTACCTGGTATAACGTATATAAATACACACACATGCATGTATATATTTCAGAAAAAATATGTTTATATATAATATATATTTATTTATTATATAAATATAGACATGTAAATATTTTCAAAATACTGTTCGTATGTGTATTTATATATACATAATAAATATGCATATTATGCAAAAAAAAACTTTTGTAAGCGATTAATTGCGATTAATCGTTTGACAGCACTAATAAAGATGTTAATTATTAATACTGATTATAGTAGTAATGTTAACAATGTTGATTTACACTCTAAGTTATGTGCAATAGACTATCAGTTTGACCGATTCATTAAAAAGATTTGTTTAAAAGAATGATTCATTTGCGAATCAGGCATCACTACTGTTTCACCATAACAAGTGCAGAGCTGCTTTTCTGTTGCCAAGACAACTCTTCTTCTTCTTCTTTTTGTTCAGTGTTAATTTTTCATGTAAACAGTCTGTCCAATGGATCGTACTATGGAATTATTGTGGAAAAAACAAACAAACAAAAAATTATGGCATTATTGTCGTGTCATCTGAATAATTGACACTCATTGAAAACATACCTGTGTGAAACATTTTCTAGTGACAAACTGCTTTAAAAAACACATGCTTTACAGCTCTGCAAACACATTTAGCACTAAAAGCCTTGTTTTCTTCTGCAAAACATTACATCTTGCTTGACTAGATGGCTAAACAGATGCAAGACACTCATAACTCAGTATGCACACGCATAATTCAATATGCAAATCAACTCAAAGGTGCAAAGTCAAGTGATTTCAACCATTTTGCTCAAGAAAGTAATGCATATTACCTGCGGTTCTCAATTCTTCTCATTCATCTCAGTGCATGTTTCTTGGCTGGAGCAGAACATACTCAATCTGCCATCGTTGCTCATGTGCTCAGGTTGTTTTGAGTCAATCACCTGAACATTTCCATGTTCACGAAATCACTATAGGGCACAATTAAGTATAGGTCTTTGATAACCGTTGGCATATTTGATCAAAACACAACTTTAAAATAATTTTGAATGGTTGGCAATTGAACTAAAGAAAAAGCTTGTTCTAAATGCAGCCAATGGGCCTTACAAACCAACCAAGCCAAAGTTTTTGCTAAATCCCGCCTTCAAAGTCATATCAGCCAATCAGATGACAGTAAAACTCTGGGAATGTTCACGGATTGGTTAAATCAGCACTGCCTGCTTTATATGACATCTTCATCAAACCACAGTCTTAAGAGTATAATTAAAACAAAGTTTCCAAAGTCTAATCCACTGCATTGCTTATTGTGAGAAGGGCCTGTACAATGTTTAATCACTCCTCTGCCGCTTTATCTAGATTTACCTCGGTGTAGCTAAGCCAAACGATTCACAAATTTAAAGCGTAATAGCAACACCAAATCAAGGTAGCAATCAATACAGAAATTCAACAGATTTTCCAATCAAACCAGACAGAGACAGAGAGCAGTTTTCCTGCAGCAAAACAAGACGAATGGTCTCGATTAATCAGGTGTTGATCATTAAGAAAAAACAACCAACCACAGCAGAAACAAAGTTAGTTAAGGAAAGGTCAAGAGAAAAAAGTATAGTGCAACCGGCAGCAGAAAATTTCCATTCGCTGCTGATTGTTCGGGTCTCACGGGGCGGCTGTTTACAGGCCATTCCTAATGGGAAACCTAAGCTTATTTCCAGCACAGGATGTTTAATTCAGATGAAAAGAGATTCAGAGAATAAAAACTGTGGAAATGACCTGCTCTACAAAATCTCACCACAATAAAACGATGCTTTGATTGTGCATATGATATTTGGGGGACAGTAGATCTTCACTTTCTAAACATTTTTTCATATGGACAAGTCATATGAGTGTTTGGTGGCAATGCTCCTCATTTATCATGAAAACATTTCAGTAAATAACATTGTACTGTATATAATTCATCCTCTTTATTTTCACACACACACACACACACGCACACACAAAAGACATTTAAAGGAATAGTTCGTTCAAAAATTAAAATGTGCTAATAAAAAAAAAAAAAAAGTTCTCTGGTGGGCCATGCAAGATGTAGATGAGTTTGTTTCTTTGTCAGATTTGGAGAAATGTAGCATTGCAGTGAATGGGTGCCGTCAGAATGAGAGTCCAAACAGCTGATAATCCACAAGTAATCCACAGCACTCCAGTCCATCAGTTAACATCTTGTGAAGACAAAAGAAACAAATCCATCATTAAGATGTTTTTCATTTCAAACCGTTGCTTTCAGCTCAAATATGATTCCATAATCCATACGCTTCCTCCAGTGAAAAAGTCATCTGGTCTGAATCAGGAGAGAAATGTGCACAGAATAAATACAAAGCCAAAACAGTCTAAAACAGATCTAAACAAATAAGTGGCTGGATTTTGATGTGATTTTTTAATTTTTGGATGGGTTATTATTTATTATGGATTATGGACTCATATTTTGTCTAGAAGCAATGGTTTGAAGTTTAAAACGTCTTGATGGATTTGTTTCAGCTTTAGTCTTCTCCAGATGTTAACTGATGGACTGGAGTGCTGTGGATTACTTGTGGATTATTGTGATGTTTTTATCAGCTGTTTGGACTCTCTTTCTGACGGCACCCATTCACTGCAGAGCATCCAAGTGATGCAATGCTACATTTCTCCCAAATGTGATGAAGAAGAAACAAACTCATCTACATCTTCGATGGGCCTGAGGGTGAGTGCATTTTCATTTTTAGGTGAACTATTCCTATAAAACACTGAATTAAGGATGTCTGCCGGAAAGGGTTAACCTCTGGGCATGAATTGGAAATGTTTCCCAAACGCTCAGCATGAAGCATAAAATACTCTCTGTATGCAGACTTTCATTTTAGTTTTCATTTAGTCTGATTCATCGTTTGAATATCTCAGTAATGGGATCTAAATATCATAGAGAGACACTTATCTCGGCACTCAAGAACAATCTGGGGCAAATAGGCATATCTTGATGCAAATAGGTCACATTAATCTCAGCAGCCACATCAAGTTTCGTTTCTGTCCAGATGACAAGCCGCTGAGTCACAGCAATTTAACAGCATCCAAACAAGAATAAATAAACAGCAAGCGCTGCTGTGTGGTCTAGAACAATTTCACTCGCTTGAACTCCGCAGTCGAGTCTGCCATTACTCAGAAACACATCAGGATCATGAATGTTAAAGAGACGCAGAGTCTGGCTGATTCGTTTTAGTGCTCACGGTCCTTAATCAAAAGCATATGAAATGATGAAACACAGAGCGATTACTCAACTTCCCACGAATAGAGGCAGTGTTTAGCAGCATTAGATGCACAATCCAACGCTTCTTTGAAATGATGATTCCAAAACCATTAGGTTTTGCTTTTTATGTATTATTGTAAAGCATAAAATTAATCTAACATGAATTGTAGGTAGTTTTAAACCTTTTTAAAATTTGAGATTTTAGCCTGTCCCACCTCACAAGTCTTGACTAAAATCAT
This sequence comes from Cyprinus carpio, assembly GCF_018340385.1. Taxonomy (NCBI): domain Eukaryota; kingdom Metazoa; phylum Chordata; class Actinopteri; order Cypriniformes; family Cyprinidae; genus Cyprinus; species Cyprinus carpio. Next base: position 27,198,720 of record NC_056612.1, on the reverse strand, counting down.
GAAAGATTATAGTGGTCATATACATTTGTTTAATTTATAATTCATTGTAGCAATAGTTCATAAATATATATTTAAAAGGCCTTATATATTAGTATATTTTAGTGTTGTTTTAGTAGGCTATAATTAATATACTACTATAGTTTTTGTAGAGGGTTTGAATAAGATTTTATTTTTATATATTTTTTTATCATTTTAATTTTAGTTAAAGCTTTAGTAATTGTATAAAAATGTGAAATGCTGCCTTGACAACAAGCTGTGATAAAATCAACTTTATTAAAAAAAAAAAAAAAAATGTAATGAAAATTATTTTAATGTTTTAATGAACGGTAAAAAAACCTTGTGGGGAAATCTCATTAATTTTATTTGATTTTATATTTCCATGCTAATTGTGGTGTTGAATGCTTTTTATCAAACTCAAACATTTAGGAAAAAATATCAAATATTGTTTTCACGAAGTTATCATTAACTGAAAATCAACATTCAAATAGTCTAATTTAGACTAAAGGTATAACCCTGTTATACAAACCTGCCCAATTTGTTCATGAATTTGATGTTTATCTGTTATTCATTAAAAGTGTATTCAAACAAAAAATGGCAAACCTCATATAAAATAAAGAAAACAAAGCTCATGAAATAATGAGTTTGAGACTGATATCCCCAAAGGTTAAACGCCTTATTCCAGGTCTGTTTTTTACTCCTGGAGCAGATTCCCACTCATTTCATTGAATGAACAGCAGCGCCCTCTGCTGCTCGAGCCGTGCATTTACATCCCAGTACATCAAACCAAGCGCACATTCACATCAAAGAGAAACCAGGTGCTTTTAGCAAATGAAAACTTTAATCATGTATCTTTGATGATACACAAATGTTAGTTCCCAGAATGCGAGAGCAAATGCTGAAGTGACTCAACAAATACAGTGAATCCTTGTAGTGCCACACTCATATCATATCATATATTTAAATATCATTTATTTTGTGTGTGTGTGTGTGTGTGTGTATAAAATAAACATTTTATTGCAATTTCAAATGACAATGAATTAGTCCAGTCAAAACAGGAGAGAAAAATACATTAATAGATTATATAACAGTATATTAATAACATTCAGACAAACTCAGCTCTCGTAATATTTGGACCCACAACAGATAATCATTTCTATATACGAGTTAAAAATCCACACGTTAGCCCATATAAAATCAACCAGCACTTCTCCAGTCTGCCCATGACATTACATGACTTTACATTACCCGGAGAGGTAAAGTCTGTGCGTTTACTGTAGTAAATGTTCACTAAATGATGGCTTAATTATTGCTGTATTTTAAAAATGATTTGTTTTAAATGTTGTTCATGATAAAGTGCTTCAAATGGCTTCTTAAATCTGCGTTTAGAAACAAAAGAGGAAGCTGAAAGCTCACGATTATGAAACAAGATGTATAAGTACAAATTAACAGATTGTTCCTTTGACTTGCATTTGGTGTCTTTGGGTGAAATAAATAAGAGCACATAAAGAATTCATGCACATTTCCGTATATAGCTTTATAAAGTCATTTCATTTAGAGTTGAAGCATGTTTGAGAGCAGTTACAGTTCTTCAGGATAATCCATAATCAATAATCAATAATGCAACAGCAAAACTGAGAAAATACCCTGAAACTAAAGCTTAAGTTGAATATTACAGGTACACGTGTCATTTCTGTGTAAACCAGTCTTTTCAAACCGTTTGAAGGTTATAATGATGTGAAAGCTGAAAGCATGGCTCATGGCTTCATGTACAGACTTATTAACAATCATATCAGAGAGCAACGGGTTTGTTCAGTCTTTAGTCTGCATGAAAATCAGATGAAAATGAGCTTGGGTTATTAAACTCCTCATCTTGAGTCTGGAGCCAAACGATAAGCACCGGTGACGAGACACAAGAACATGAACCGTAAAAAGCTTTCAGAATCACAAACAGCACGATACATCTGAATCTGATCTGCATGATCACACAGATGAACAGCAGTTTACAGTTACAGCATGCACAATAACAGACCTGTATCAAACATGATACAACTCTGAAAACAAGGCAAAATTATGCAAAGCAAAAAAAGTAAACAGTCGTAAAGCGAACATCAAGTACATGATGTCTGTATAAAGAGGCTTTCTGGTGAATATGATTTGAAAAATTACACAATAATGTTAATCAATCAAAATAATCAGTGGCAAGCAATAAAAAAAAGAAGAAAAAAGCATCAGTGGCAAGCATTAATAATGAATATTTGTTAAATATACAGAATAGCATTTAAAAAAAAAAAACTCCAGAAACAGCCGACGAGGGCAGATCATTGGCATTCAGCTTCATGTCAAAGGCAAATAAAAGTTTTAAAAATGTAAATTCTGTCATTATTTAATCACCCTCATGTTGTTACAAGCAGGTTAACTCAAACTAAAATAATAGAAAGTTAAATAAAAAGTTAAATAATTAAATAACTGAAATAAAATTAAGTAAAACGTAGAGAAATAAATCATAACATAGAAATATTATATAATATAAAATGTATTTTATTTCAGATACTTGCCAAGGCAACATTTATAATAATAATAATTTAGTTTAATTTGATGTACTAAAACTGAAATAAAAATGAATAAAAACAATTTATATGTAAACTTCCTGCTAGTCATCAAGGCAAAATGAATCATTGTAAGTGACTTAAACCTGATGTACTAAAATAACAAACTAAAATATAATTTATTAAAACTACATAGATGTATTTTTTTTTTAAAAATAAAAGTAACAAAAACAACTTGATGTACTGAAATAACTAAAACTAAAATAAAAACAAAATAAAAACTATATTGTTTTATAAAAAAAAAACTCCTAAAAATGACACAAACACAGCAAGATTACTAAAGAAAATTACTTAAATTAAATCATAAAAATAAAAATAAAAAACTAACTTACAATATTAGTAGAAACTGTAATAGCATCTGAAAGAACACTGGTTATACAACACAAAGCTGCATAAAGATTATTCTAAACTACTGAAAAATAACAGCATGCAGGTTTATAGCAAAATAAGGTTGAGTTAATAATGACAGAATTCCCATTTTCTCTAAAATGTTTATTTTTAAAGGTTCCCCCTTTCCCCTGTGTTGATGTGAATACTGCAGTCAATGTATAGTGCACCAAAACCTGACATCCTCTGCTCTGTGTTACATCGCATAATGACGGCTGTGAGCATTCGTCAAACACAACAGGGCAGGCGAGAAAAAAAAAAAAAAAAAAAAACCTAAAACCAACTAAACTCCCAACCACCTAAACCTCTTCTCAAAGGCAAAGTAAAAAGCTAAAGAACTGGTCAGTTAGCACTGTAATACTTCAAAGCGGAATATAGACATCTCTGGATCTTTAGAGTTCACATCTGTAAAATATATAGATATGATTTTACCACATCTAACATTAAAATAAGACTAATCTACTCTCTGTGCATGCAAAAGACTTTCTGATTTTGATATATTATTGATTCTTTCTAAAATATGCAATGCACCTCTCGGTTGCAGGAGAATCAAAGGCCAGTGTTTGATACTCGCGGTGCAAAGGCTTTAAAGGGAATAATTCATATAATTCATACTTCAGACTCTGCATAGCTCTTTCGGGATACAATCACACTGTTTGGGGGTCATGCAGCACAAATCAACATTTCCGAAACCGAACCTGCGTTTCTATCACACTGGCAGTAAAAATGTGTGTGTGTGTGTGTGTGTGTGAATGCAGAGCTACATGGTGAAGGGTTTCAGGAAAGTGTTCATCTGCAGGTATTAAAGGAATAATTCACCCAAACATAAGCATCTGTTTTCATTTACTCAGCTTCAGGTCTTTACTATGGAAACCCATCATCATTATGACTTACTATCTCACAATTACCACTCTCAGGTCATAATTTCATATCTCACATCGTCTTTGTATATAAATTTTGACTTTTTCTGCATAATGACTTTTTGTCTCATAATTTTGACGTTCTGTCCTAATTTCCACTTTATCTCATAATTATGAATTATTGCATGCCATAATTGATCGTTTTTATTTAATAATTTTGATTTTGTAGGTCAAGTTTGACTTTGTCAATTTCAACTTTTTATCTCATAATTTCAACTGGACTTTCTTTCTGATAATTTTGACGATAATAGCTTTTAGCATAAATTAGTATGTCATAATTCTGACTTAGTATCTCATATTTTGATGTTGTATGTCAATATTGGCTTATCTCATAATTATGACTCAGCATCTCATATTTTGACTGACTATTTTTATTTTTTATCTCATAGTTTTGACTGTCAATTTCTTTTTTTTTTTACAGTATCCCTTAGCGTGTCATAATTATAACTTATCTCATAATTATGACTTAGTACCTTATATTTTGACTTATGTCATAATTATGACTTGTCTCATAAATATGAATTAAAAGTCATAATATGAGACATGTCATAATTATGGCTTCTTGTCTCATAATTATGACATATCTCATATTTTTACTGTCAATTATGGCTAAATGCCTCCGTTATAAATTAGTATCTCATATTTTGACAATTTATGACTCTCATAATGTTTACTTTTTATCTCATAGTTTTGACTGTCATAATTTCTGCTTTTATTTCATACTTATCATTTAGTGTGCCAAAATTGTGACCTTTTATTTCATAATTATGACTTAGTATCTTATATTTTGATTTTGTCATGATTATGACCAATCTCAGAACTTCCACTTTGTATCATACTAATCTTAGTGCCAAAATTTTGACTTTTCATAATTATAACTTTTCTCAAAATAATGATGCAAAATATGAGATGTTATGCAATAATTATGACTTGGTCTTCACAATTATGACATGGTATCTCACATTTTGATGTTTTATGTCATAATTATGATTTACCATGACTTTCTGTGGCAGAAATGGGCTTACATGATTTACAGAATCATAAAGACGACAGTTTAGATACTTTTATGGTGCTTTTTTGGAGATGGGGTTACTATGAACTTTCATGGAAAAGAGCTGCGTTAAGATCAGCATTTGTCTTTCCACGAAAACAAAACAAAACAAAACAAAAAAACAGCATTTGGGTTTGGAATGAAACGAAGGCGAGTAAATAATGACAGAATTGTGTCCTTTCTGCATGAACTATTCCTTTAAATCAAAATTTGCTGATACGACGGTCCAGATGTTTTTCAGAGTGGTCATGACCGGTCACCAAAGCGCTTGAGTGCATTTAAAGGGAATTAAAGACTATTAGACCAAAGTGTTCTTTGATATAAAGTACAAGCAAAGAAAACGGGAAACACGATCACAACCAACCAAACTGGTCAGTCAACTTTTGGTGTAAAATAAAGTCTTTACATATGTAAATCTCTTGTGCAATCTCAATGAGTATATAGTTGTTTCTCAGGGTCGTTATGTGCACTGCAAATGGAGCGTGACTTGAATGGTCCTCCATGTGTGGGACGAAATAATAAGCCAGTGTAAATACGCACCATCTGTGTGATAAATATAAGAAAGGCCTAATGTAACCGGTTTCATATTGCTCCTGATAAACTAATCGAATTCCCCTAGAGGTCAAACACAACTAGTGATACTCGCGTCACGAAAACAAAGGCATTTCATGTGAACGAACACAAGAGCATCGTGAACTAGAAAATGCATCAATGCTTTGAAAACAACAACAGAAGCGTTTCACCTGAATAGAATGAACAGTGCGACCGTTTGGTAATGCATAGATCTGTTCCCCTTGTGTGGAATATTATTATTCCGTAGCCAATGCAAGGCGGGAACATTTACTTCCGAACCGGACACGATGTGACCATCCGTAGCCAAATTAAAGCTGGTATTTATAATCACTCATCGATTAGGATTTGTGTATCGTCTTGGATTTGAGTGGAATGTTTTATTGAAAGGAGAGTGTTTTCAATGAAGGATAATCACTCATCGCTTAGGATTTGAGTCACATCGTGCCTGGCAAGGACAGTGTTATGCCCCATTTACACCAAGAACGTTATATCTGTGGTGCTATTCTTTAATATTGAGAACAATTTTTAGAACTATTATCTTTATCGTTATCTTTATAATTATCGTCCTTGGTGTGAACGGGCCTTTAGGCTTCAAATGAAAAGAGCAATGATAAACAAAAAAATAATTAATGGCTTATTTTGATCGCTCCCTTTCATTTCCTTTATTTTGGTTCATTCTCCTTTCGTTTTGGCTTCCTACAGATTATACATCCGTCCTCTGTATTACAGCAGTTCATGATCCTCCATGAGGACCGCGGATACAGGACGTCCTTGAGGAGGCGGCCGGAGCTCATTCATCTCTCAGTGGAGGAAGGGCTCGTCCTCATCTTCCTCTTCGGCGGCGGGGCCCGGGTCGCTCAGACAGCGCATTAACCGTTGCTGCGGCTCCTTGTCGTTGTCCTCGTCAGTCGTTTGGTCTTTTCTCGGCTTCGTAGGAGAGGGAACTTTCATGGTGAGGCCGCCCCCCTCTTCGCTCACCTTCGGCTGGCTTCCCTTCATGCCGATCTCGTCCACAATGTTGACGGACTCTGGGCTCTGCGGTGAGGCGAGGTCCACTTTAATGCTGGGGATGCTTTCTGTGGCGGACTTGAGGCCCCATGCTTGAGGGTCTGTGGGAGAGGAAGCAATCAGGAGCTGAAGAGATACTACACAGACAGTCAGTACTTTATCTCAGTGTTGTTACTGTTAACTTAAACTAAAGCTACTAAAATAGTTTTTGTTGATTGAAATAAAGCTGATATAAAACAAACAATAAATATTATATGAAAAACTTGAATGAAAATAAGAAATGTTGCATTGGTTGAAGTAATATGATGTATGAAATAAAAAAAATTAAAAGGTAAATAGAAACAAACAAACAAACAAAAAAACTAATAAAAATGACAAAAACACAACATTAAAATCAAAACTGAAAATATTAAATTAAAAGCTTATTAAAAAATGTAGAACTGTATAAATAATACTAAAATAACACTTATTCAAAGATCATTTTACTAAAAAAAAAAAAAATATATATATATATATATATATATATATATATTTAATTTGAATTGATTTATTATTATTTTTTTTTATAAGCAAAAATCTAACAAAATGTAAAGAGGTTTATACAAAAATAAGAAAAAGATATGGGGTTAGAAAAAATCTAATCTTACTAAATTTTGCTTTCAAGAATTTATTTTTAATTATATATATATATATATATATATATATATATATATATATATATATATATATATATATAATAAAATTAAAAATAAATTCTTGAAATTATATATAATTTTTTTCCCTTATAAATATAATATATAAATAATTCTAAAATATCAATCCTATTTACAAAAATCTATTTAATTAGAAAGCACAAATAATTATATAATCTGCATGATATAAAAGATATATAGACTTTTTCTTTTTTTACGCCACTGGCATTAAGTTTTTTGTCTTGCTGGAAGCAAAAATCTAACAGAATTGAATGAGGTTAATGCTTAAAACAATAATAAAAAAAAATATTTATCAATATGGGGTTAGAAGAAAGCTTAATTACACTTTTCTTAAAAAGTCTAGCTTTTAATTTTTTTTTTTTTAATTATATTTTTACTGGCTTATAATTGCTCTTAAAACATCTTATAGCCCTTACAAAAAATGCAACATGGTAATTATAGCTTATGACCAAGTACTACAGTTATTTTTACTACTGCACACCATATCAATTCAATACAGGATCACTTTCAAATGGTGTATGAAGCTTTCATAAACTATTTGCCATGGTGATTGATTTCTTTTAACAAATGACAATTCTGGTTAATATCCATTAACCACAAAATTGTATATAACACAAACTAACTAGTAGATCTTTGTAAGGAATATGGCTTGATTGTGTTGAACTTAAAGTGTTGATCACTTGGGGGCACTGCACAACAGACTCTAGTCTGAATGATTGTCAATTCATGACACATTCACTGAGAGGAAAGACCAGAGGCTGAATCCACTCGGAACCAAAGAGAAAGATTTCAGTCGACAACATGATCCTCAGCTCGTATATCAGCGGTCCAGCAGAATAAACGGCCGTCTCACCTGAAGCCAGTCGAGCTCGAGCGATGGTCGGGGAATCAGGAGGCGGAGCGGGAACAGTGAGGTAATTGTTCATCTGCGATATCTGAAAGTAGAGAGATAAAACCTTCTGTTAAGATTAATAAAGCACATTCCACCTATCAATAACACCTATCTTTTTATATCAAATAACGGCCAAACTGATATGATTTCTAATGGCCAGTGACAGTATAAAAATGAATTAAGATGATTTTTCCTCGTTATTATATTAATATTATGAATTTATAAGGCTATGGGCAGATTTTGAGCTATCTGAATGTTTAGATGATCTGATAATGGTGTTGTATCAGTCTATCATTAACTTCAAACCTTCTTTTCCAGCTCCTTCATTTTCTTCCGTTTGATGAGGATCTCGTTCCAGCCATCCTCGTATGGATCAGCGATCAGAGTGTGTCTGTTGTACGAGCGCAGCTGAAAATACACAGGAAAATTTAGCTTGATCCGAATTAATCACACAAATGAAGGAAATACAAAAAGAGCCGTTTGAGAACAGGAAGGGGTGAGCGCTCACTCTCTGGCGGGTCCTCTGCAGGTTGGTGCGCAGGATCTTCCTGATCTCCTCCTCACGAGCCTTGGAGAGCTGCGGCAGCGCCCGGTCCTGAGGAGGCTTCTTGGGCTGGATGTTCCTGGAAAACATTAGAGATCAAAAATAAAAAATCGTTATCCTAGAACAAACACAAATTCCACAAAATCTACACACATTCCATGAATTCTAGAAATTCCACACATTCTCCATGCATTATATAAATTCCTTACTCCTTCCATGCATTCGATATGTATTATATAACCTGCGTACTCTCCACGCATTCTCTGTGCATTATATGAATTCCTCACGCTATATGCATTTTACAAATTGCATGCATTCCACACATTCTCTAAATTCCCTACGTTTCACATTCTATATGCATTTCATAAATTGCATACTCGTACATTGTTTTAAAAATTTCACATTCTATATGCATTCCACACTTTTTATGCATTCCACACATTCTCTAAAGTCCATACACATTCCTAAAATTCCATGTATTCTAGTCGAATTGCACATAACCTCTAAATCCCTTACACATTGTATATGCATTCCATAAATTGCATACTTTCCACACATTCTCTGTGCATTTCATTCTCTTACACATTCCACACTCTATATGTATTCCATAAATTGTATACATAGCACACATTCTGCAAATTCCTTACATATTCCAAACTCAACATGCATTCTATAAACTGCAAACATTCCACATATTCTCTAAATTCCTTACACATTCCACACTTTATATGTATTCCATAAATTGCATTCATTCCACATATTATTCATGCATTATAGAAATTCTTTACACATTTAACACATTCTCTAAAATCCATACACATTCCAAGAATTCCATGTATTCTATTCGAATTCCATGCATTTTCTAAATTCCTTACATATTCTATATGTAATCCATCAATTGCATACATTCTACGTACATTACATAAATTCTTTAAACATTCCACACTCCTCATGCATTCCATATCCTGCCCGCCTTCCACACATTCTCCATGCATTCCATACACATGCTCCAAAAAAATCTAACCAAATTCCACACATACTCTAAAACATGCATATTAATTCCACACATTCTCCATTCATTCTATAACATCCCAAATGTGCTATAATCACTCCTTCAATTCAATGCACATGCCATACACTTTCTATAACATTCTACAAGTTCCATATATTCTATCTGCATTCCATGAATTCTAAAACGGATTGTAATCATGGAGGTTGGAAGCACTCACTGCATGGAGACGGTGGATGGCATGGCGGAGGGCAGCTTGGATCCCCCGCCGCTCTCCACCAGCTCGATGGCCTGCTTCATCTCCATCTTGTGGTAGAAGGCGATCAGCTGTGGTTCTTTGGAGCGCTCGCCTGCTATCAGGCACTTCTTCACGTACTTCTTATTGAACCGGTTCAGCCTGAAATGAGAAGGAAAAGGTGAAGCTTTCATATGATCGTGGGTATTTTTATGCAGATAACAAACCCCAGGTATTCAGTGTCATTACGTCAGCTTTGTCTGGAATCCGTGTGGAACATACTGACGAAACTACATGTGGTTCTCACTATTTAATCCTTAAACTCACTTTCTCTGCTGCACAAGCACAGTATATTAGAACAAAAAAAATCCAGACTGTAAACTCAACCAACTAAACAAAAACACACATCTAGTTCAAAAACATCATCCAAATCCAAGACCAGACGTACGAATCGTTATGATTTCATGCAGACTTCAAATAATCTTAAAATCACTCGCTGAAAGCCAAATTTGACTTTCTGAGTTATATACGTACTTGTCCTTCCAGTGATGATGTCCGTAATGTCCGCAGATGTCCTCGATGCCGGTTAGCAGATGGTCCAAAAACTAAAGACAAGGAAATTACAACAGATAAGCCGTTTAGGAAACATAAACTACAATATCAATCAATAAGGATGACATTATCAGTTGAACAGAAGCTGCAGCTGAACATGATGTTGATAATGAGCATTAAAGTGAACAGAAGAGAGATTTCTGACAGGCACTCACAGCATTAACAACGATGAGACGCTCATACAAATGGACGTTTCCATAGCAACAATCAGCTTTATGAGTGGTGAATAAATGCCATGTTGTGGGCAAAATGTTCTGTACTGAGTTTTGTGGAGTGGATCCAAACTCATGTCATGAATACAAACTGCCACCTGCTTTTTCTAAAGAATATTCATATTAAACTCATATAATATAATAAATGTTATATTAAAATAATATATTTCTACATTTAAATTTTGATAAATAATATTAGTAAATAATTAATATATATATATATATATATATATATATATATATATATATATATATATATATATATATATATATATATATATATATATATATATATATATATATATATATATGATTTATAACTATTTATATGTATTATTTACGTTGCAAATATTTATATTAAATTATATAATGTAATTATAAATTATACATATATATGTATAAAATTACATTTTATAATACTTTGTGTAAATAAGTTAATATTTAAAAAAACTAGATATAAGTAAGTGAGGGAATGGATAGATACTCTTATTTTAATTTACATTTATGTTCATATCTAACTTTTTACATAAGAATGTATTCAGTAGCATATTATTTGTTGCTGTGATATCAAATCTAGTATTGAGAATGCTGATATTTCACTGGGGTTTTTCTCATCTGAATTGTTGTTATCATTATAAATGTTCTCAGCGCTCTCAGCTAAGGACAAACATTCATTTATAACTGAGCACTGCACTCACGCTGTTGATGTTAAAACATTTACAGAGGCTCAGTGTGATTATTAGAGAAGACTTTCTCCTGGACAAAAACACAGGAGTCACTGCTTTAACATACTGTGAGTGTTTGAAAATTAAACGTTTTCCTGCAAAACTGTCATTAATGTGTTGCAACATTTTACTTGAGTTTGTCATTCCCAATTCTTGATAGTAATTCTCTTCAGATTCTATGTTTGAATCTTTAATTTACTTCAAATTTAAAGTTTATTCTAACAAAAATAAAACAATTAACAATTATGAGATTTTTGTGCATTATGGTAAAGAGAATGCTTAAAACTGTCGTGAAAATAATGTCACAATGCAAAAATGGGGATCATTTTCTTCATACTAAATTTTATTATTTTTCCCCCTGTGATTTAGCTGTGCAATATTAACTGGAAACATTCTTATTCACCTAAAGAGTCTATTTTTTAGGATAATTAAGATTTCTTGCATTCTGCATTATTTTCATAATGATTAAGCACATTTTCCTGCTAAATTTTCATTAATGTTTTCAATTCCCAAATCCAGAAGGTGATTCTCTTTTTCTGATTGCATTTAACATTAGTATTATTTTTTTTTTTTATGGTGCATAATTTTAATGAAAATGTCACACAATTAAAAAAATCATAGTGGTTTACAAATGGGCTTAATTTTCTTTATGCAAAAGGTTTTTTTGTGTGTGTGTGTGTTTGTGTGATTTTGTGTTCAAATATTACCTGGAAACATTCTAGGCATTTAATGTCTAAACAAAGACACCTGACACTCTCATTCTAAACCTATCAAACTGTACTTCTGAATAAAACTGTGACTGTACCGTATGTGACCAGCAGGTGGCACTCAAACACACTCACCTTCAGTAGCACTGGATGTTACACAAACCCAAACAAGAGAACTTAATCCAGTTATTATAATTAACTCATCTAACCCAGCCCTGTTTAATGTGAACAAGACTGTGTAATCGAATCTATTCTGGACTGGCAGAATGCTGAGAAAGCATAAAATATTCCTGAATCACAGATGGGAGAAACTCAAGAGATGAGCAGCACCTGTGTGTGAATCTCCTCATTAATAGAGCGCTTCGTTTCCTGTTTCTTCTTGACCGCCAGGAGGTCCACCAGAGGTCGAATGGTCATGCCCTGCCAAAACAAAGAGAGAAGAGCAGAAATTAATGACTGCTCACAGATGGTCCTATTTAAATGCAAACGACGCAGCTTTAGTTGTTTAAAAAACTGGATTAACATAAAAAAGGATGGCACAATGCTAAGCAAATTGTCAATGTCATCTTGAAAAAATAAATATTTTTCTCAAATGCATTGGCCTGCAAAATTGCATGGGTCACCGCATTAGAAATAAAATAAAAATCGCACTATTGTCACGCAAAACATTTCTTAAACACTTCTAAAACATCTTTCACTGCATTTGATATAGTTGCATTAGACTGCATAAAATAAAATTTTAAATATGCAGTGCAACATGGTTTGTGTGTGTGTGTGTGTATTTGAGACAAGAAAATGGGAATATGATGGGAATAGAAAGGGATTTTAAAACTCTTGTTCTGCTAAATAAATAAAATACAAAACCTCAAAAAGAATTACATGTCACGTCCAGCGAGCAATTCGATTTATACGCAGTGGGCGGCACCTCCTGTCCTGAGCTGTAATTCATAGCGTGTCCTGGCTTGTGCATGCATGATTATTCATACTACAGTGTGCTGAGTAACGGTGAAGGACAGAGGGGTGGCTGTGACTGCAGCGTTTGTTACACTGGCGTTGTTTCTACGTGAAGAGGGTTTTTCCTCAAGGTCAGAGGCGGGCAGCGATCAAGATACACCGCATGCAGCGATAGCGAATGCACCATCACATCTGACACAGCAAACTGTCTCCACTTCCTGCGAACAGCACAAACTCTGTGCAGCGAGATCACAGATATTTTGATAGATTTTAGATAGAACTGCAAAATAAAATAAAACGGATAAATAAAGGATAACATCTAAAAAAAAAAAAAACATATTTTCTCATATGCATTGTCCCCAAAGAGATAAACCTAAAATTGCATGAATGTCACTGCTTTAAATGTAACTATGCATAATAAATAATTAACATTATAATTACAATTAAATAATTAGATTATAAATTATATAATTAATTTTACACTGTATAATAAAACAAGATAAAATAAAATAAAAGCACAATCGTCAAGCAAACCATTTCTAAAAACAGCTGTCACTGCATTAGATATAACTGCATTGCATTGCATAATAAAATAAAATCTGAACAGCTGAAAACACTGTAACTGCATTTACTTTCTTAACACGTTCTTATTATTAAAAAGATTTTGTCTTGACTCTTTACTTTTAAAACAAGGCCTCAGTTTAACATTTTGATTAAATCTAACAGTTTAAAGTGTAAAAAGTCAAGTAAATACTTCATAAACACGTCCCAAACATAAAACACAGGTAGGGTAACACAATCCTCGCAATTTGAGACCTTCCCTTATGTCCTTGTTCACATGTGTGGATAGAGACACACTATTTATACCTGACACTGAACCAACAGCATCACACAGAGCAGAAGACAAGCGATTCCTCTTCCAGCAGCTTCCAGGAAGAAGAGAAAACCTCCTGAAAACTTCCACTGTAATCAGTTCTCCACAATAAATCACCACTGTCAGGATGAACCCGAGTGCCTTACAGTGTCGTCTTGAGTCACATATTATATTATATTATATTATATTATATTATATTATATTATATATATATATATATATACACATACACACACACACATATACATAATTAGTTTTATATATATTAGTTTTATCTATTTATCTTAAAAGTACAAATAAAAATTGCATATATATATATGTGTGTGTGTGTGTGTGTGTGTGTGTGTATTTCATATATATATATATGAAAGTGTATATATCAAATATTTTTACTGATCTTTGAGTTTGTACTTTATTTTAGGTTTATATATAATATTATACATATATACGCAAATGTATTTCACAAAAAAATCAAGAAGCAAAATAACAAAATAAGAGTTTATGATTAAACAAGAACAAATATCTGCCAATGAGTTCAGAAAAATAAACTTAATTCCACAAGTTTTGGTTCCCCGTTAACAGATATTTGCTCTTTTTTTAAGTATAAACTTGCTTCATTTTGTTCAGTTTCTCAAAAAACAGGACTTGATTTGTTCAATCGTAAATGTGTCTTGATGTTTAGATGTTTGTATTGGAAAACACGACAAAAATACTAAGGAAGACCTTTTTAAGACCCACAGAAACCTTGCAAAAACTCATGAGGAGATTCCAATAGATCTGCAAAGCCGTTTTTATCTTTAACTTGAGGAGAACCATGATGCACTGACCCTGAACCACTCAGACACGCTAAAACAACTCGATATCATCAGCCACCATCAGGAAATCCACCATACAATCATGTGAAGATCTGGATCTCATCATTTCTGTGTACTGTACACAGACTCTGTGCTGGTCCTGCTCTTTTGTAGCACTGTTTCCACAAAGCAGAAAGCCTCATCTTACAACATCAATCATTCAAAACAGAAACCAAGAGGGTTACTTTCGCCATTTTCAGCATCTCATGCATATCTCAGAGCCATCGGGGCTCACAAAGAGCCGAGAGAGACAGAAGAAAAAGAAATAATCCTCACAGCAAAAACAAACAAACCATACGAGAGCGTTCGATAATCCAGCAGCCAGTTAAACCTGATGGAGCGTAAGTCTGAGGCATTACATCGGTTTATCAAACACAAGCTTGACGAATCCACAGATTTCAATTGATGATTCTTAAACTAATTTCAGCAGAATTTTAAATGCTCATTTCAGGTAAAAATATACACTTTAAGATACCTGTTTTATCATATTTGATATAACTCCACAAAATTTCATTTTCAAATTCATTTTGCAGGTTTATGCAAATTTTCGGTTAATCAGAGCTTGTGTTGGGTCAATTTAATCATAATTTTTTTCACAATACTACATTAATGCATCCTTGCATTGACTTTTTATATATTGATTTTATATATAAATATATTTTTATTTATTTAAAGTAAATTAATGAATTTATGTTATTATATATATTTTATATAATATTTTTTATATTGTATATCTGTAACAACAAATACATTTTGTATGTGTGTATATATATATATATATATATATATATATATATATATATATATATTATATATATATATATATAATATATATATATATATAGATATATATATATATATATATATATATATATATATATATATCACAATAATACAATAAATACAATACAAAAAAAAGCGTATATCAAATTTTTAACTTAACTTTTAATTTCTACTTTATTTTATATAATTTATATATAATATTACATGGACATATATTTATATATAAAGCATGTGCATATCAAATGTGTATTTTTTATTTTATTTTATTTATGTATTAATTATAATAACTTGAGAAGCGGTCACTGACCTGCACAAACACTGTGAAGAAGATGACGGTGATGATGGCGGTGAGGAACATGTTTCTCTTGGGGAAATGATCAGTGTTCAGCAGGTAGACCAGCGAGAAGGCGATCGCTCCTCTCAGTCCGCCGTAAGCGATGATAAACTGGTCCTTAGAGGTGAGTTTGACGATACGGAACTTGTTGATCACGAAGGTCAAGCCGACAACACCTTTGAATCAAAGAAAACATTCATTAAACACAAGAAAAGAAAAATATGCCACCATTCACAACCTCAGGACATTCCCCAAACAGAAGAGCTTCTTTAAACAGGCAAACAGAAGCCATTAAGAAAGAAGTCAAATTCATTCAAATCAAAACACAGTTTAGCACACTACTTAAAGATGAACCTTCCTCTCTCTCTCATATATATATATATATATATATATATATATATATATATATATATATATATATATATATATATATATATACATATATATATATATATATATTAGTGCTGGGCAATGGTTATTCGAGATTAATCGCATCCAAAATAAAAGTTTTTTGTGTACATAATATATGAGTGTGTACTGTGTTTATTTATTATGTAAAATAAAAAAATATATCTGTATCTATTAAACATACTTATATATAATATAAAAAAAAATACAAATATATAAATGTATATACACATGTAAATATTTAAAAAATATATAATAAATGTGTGTGTATTTATATATACATAAAAAAATAAACAGTACACATACATATATTATGTAAACAAAAACATTTAAGTTGGATGTGATTAATGCAATTAATCTTTAGACAGCACTAATATATATATATATATATGAGAAAGATATTCTTATTTTGAAATTATATAGTTTCCATATATACATAAATATAAATATATACACACACAGACACACACACACACGTATGTGTATAACTGTGAATCATATCATAACTAGTTAAAGATGATAGATCTTCCCTGAAGGCATGACACAAATGCACACAATCGCAGTCACACCGCAGATACTGAAGACTGAACTATGCTGAGTTATACGTCTAGTGAAATCTCTTGAATAATGTTTAGATTCAGGAGGTCCTGCTAAACTTCACTCACCCAGAACACGCGCCACCAGGCAGAAAATGAGGGTCGCCACCACGAAGATCCAGTTCCACTCGTGCGGCCCGGCCACCGTCGACACTCCCAGGAAGATGAAGATGAGCGTGTCGCTCACGCTGCTCCACATCTTCAGGAAGTACTTGATGGTGGTGTGAGATTTATGGGAAATGTTGGCCTCCACGTAGGGACGCATTACGGCACCACACGCGATAAGCCTGGAGACAGAAGATTCATCTACGTTACTGACCTGACAATACTTCCCCCAAATCATCTGATATCAAGATTTATCACAATGTTCATTTCATACCTTTAATAGGGAAAAAAACGCATTGCACATATTTGTAAGACCTTCAGAATCAATGTAATCATAACTCTGTTTACAATTAAACTCCACATTTAATTTCACCCCACAAATTCTGTATATTCCTCTTTTTTTTTTGTAGAAGTGTTTTATGATGTATTACAAATTTATATTACAAAAATATTGTGATTGCATATTATTCCAAACAATGACTATAAAAGTAGGTGTTTCTAATAATAATAATAATAATAATAATAATAATAATAATAATAATAATAATAATACAATGGTTCCTAATGAAATTCATAAAAACATTTTTTTTTATGTTTTTTTATTTTTTTTTACTGCATTTTTATTTTTTGTCAAATAAGGTGCTGCACAACTGAACCTGTATACCATATAAATTAAAGCATGGATAAAAATTTGTTGGTATTACATTTCTTGAAAATAAATAAATAAATAAACAAATAATAATATTAATATCTTCTCAAAATAACTTAATTGATTTATTTATATTATTTTATTTTACATCAAATAAGGTGCCGCACAACTTGTATTAAAATAAAATAATTGTGAAAAAATATTTTTGGGTTCTTTGATATTTCTTAAAATTTTGAGTTTTACTATACAATATTAATACATTTCTGTCACAATTTGTCCTACAGTCAGTTGGTCCAAGGGTTGAATTTCGACAAGCCCTTGCATAATCACACCAAACCATCATTTTGCATCGCTTTCAATAAATCATCAAAATACATCAGCATAAACCCCGATTTCCCTCATTTAGCTCGACGTGCGAGCAACTAATTCCACCTACAGTCGAGTCTCAAAGCTGTCAAATTAGCTGAAGTGACTGGCTTTTGTCTGAAGGTGGAGGCAGTGCAGGATTATGGGGTGTGTCCTCCACCTGATAAACCTGTGACTCACTGTAACACAAAGAAACCCTTGGACCAACTTCTACAGAGTTAACAGAGGCGGGTCGCGTGAACTGAACTCATGCAGTTCCACCTCTGATTGGGATCATTATCAGGGCTGATCAGTTTAACTCCTGGGCTTGTGAGGCTCCTCCTGTTCTCATTTGTTCCTCTTTTAAAAGGGCATCTGTGACAACACTTCCTGTGACCGCAGTGAGCTGTGCCTTCCGGAGCAATGCTTTGCATAACAGGCTATTTCACAGCACAAGAAAAAGAAATGTGCTGTTTTATAGTGCAATAAGCATTCGAGACGGTGTATCATTTTTAGATAAAAATGACTTTTTCTTTACAAGGGTAAAAAGGTACGTCATGTCAATGTTGCTATCTTTGCTAAGTTCATTCCAAGATAAATAAACTCATGTGTAAAACAGTTAGAAAACAATGTGCCAAATGCATAAAATGTAAAACATTGGTGTCAAGTTTGAAAATTCTAATTTTTTAAATGTTTTTGAAATGAGTCTCTCATGCTCACCATTTATTTAGTCAAATATAAAGTAATAATAGTAATATTGTGAAATATTATAACAATTTTAAATATCTGTTTTCTATGTAAATATATTTTAAAATGTAATTTATTCCTGTGATCAAAGCTGAATTTTCAGCATCATTACTCCAGTCTTCAGTGTCACATGATTGGTTTTATTTATTTATTTGTTTTAATTCTCTGTTTTCTATTTAATTTTTTCTGGATTATTTGTTTTTTATGATTTGCTAGAAATGTATCATCAAATAAGGGTGTCTAATAAAAATCACTAAATAAAACTTTAACCATTTTAAAATCAGATGAAAATATTACAAATTTTCAACAAAACTTTTTTCCCCCCTTTCAGACAAAGTGCTGCACAACTTTAAAATAATAATAATACTGCAAGTTTCTAATTAAATTAAAACATAAAACTTTACCCTTTTTTTTCTTTTTTTTTTAGAAATGTAATAAATATTTTAAAAGTAATCAAATATAACAATTAAAACCAAGCATTTTATTATTATATTTTTGTTTGTTTTTTTTGTCAAATAAGGGGCTTTTATTATCAATGTTGAAAACAGTCGTGCTGCTTCATATTTTTTGTGAAAACTGTGATGCATTTTTTTTTTTATTTTCAGGATTCGTTGATAAATATAAAGTTCAAAAGAACAGCATTTATTTGAAACTATTTTATAACATTATAAATTTATTTACTGACACTTTAAATCAGTTGAATGCATCCTTACTGCCTTTAATTTCTTTCAAAAAAGAATCAAACAAATCTTTAAACAATATTACACCACCCAGTCTGTCCATTTTTAATCGTTTGTTGTAATGGGTGGATCAGTTCTGCAGACCTTGAGACACGCTGTGAATCACTGCTTCATCTACAGGCCTGTCCGAGCTTCAGACTCTTTTTATCATCCACTCGAGCGTCAGCAGCTCATAACCGAGAGCCGTCTACAGTGCCGAGGTATTGACCGAGCTCTGACAGCCTGTTACTCACTAACAGTGACTCCAAGACGCCTTTAGATGATAGATGAAGTGTCAGCGACAAGCTGTTAAATCACTGGATGCTTTTAAATCTGAGAAGAACCAGCCCTGATCTGCTTCATCTGGACCTGTTTATTGATTTTATCATTTAGTCAGAAACAGGAAACGCTCTTGTGCAATTTTGGATAGTCCTAAATTTAAAAAAGCCCCATAAAATTACAACTTATTTTAATGTTAAAGAAAATTTCAACATGAATGCATGTTCCTGGTCTTTTTGTGTTTGACTCATTTTTACTCCAAAAAAAAAAAAAAAGTTTATGCAATGCTCCTGCCAAAATTTCACAGAATCCAGAAAAAATAAAATGGAAACCAGATTTGAAGATCTGTTTCCATTTTCATTCTGTGTTTTATTTAAAACAAATTTATAATCAGAAAATGTGTCTAATGAAATTAATTCAAACTTTTACAATTGAATTAATCTTGTAAAATGAAATCAAATTAAATATAATTAACTAATTGATTAATTTAGCATGTTGCATTTTATTTTGCATTTTATTGTGCACGATTTATTGGTGCATGTTATTACAAATAAAAATGTTTTCGCAAAATTTAAATAGCTCATTTTAGTAAACAGGGTTATTATAGTTAACTAAAACCATAAAAAACACATTTGCATTAATTGAAAAAAAAAAAAAAAAACTTTTTAGTTTTAGTTTAAAATAAACATTTTATTTCAACTAGTTGCCAAGGCAGCTTTTACTATTTTTATGTGTTTACTTGACTAATTTAACTAAAACTAAAAGTTAAATAAAAATCAATAAAAACTATATAATCATATTTAAAAGAAACTAATAAAGATGACAAAAACTTGAACCAAAATTAAAATTAAACTAAAGACATAAAAAACGCTTTTATTAACTGAAATAACTTTAAATGAAATAAAAAAAATGTCAAATTTATTTTTTCAGCAACATTTTCTATTTTCATCAAGCTTACATAATTAACTAAAACAACTAATTCTAAAAAAAAAAAATTACTGCTAAAAAAAAAAATGCTAAAACTTCAATTCAAATGAAAATGAAAGATAAAATAATTTGCGTTACTTGAAATAAAACAAATCTTATCTGAAAAGTACTAAATGTACTAGATTTAATATGATAGATAAAATTATTTGCTTTTATTGTAGTAAAAAAAATTTTATCTGGTATGTAATAAAAAAAAAAAAAATATATATATATATATATATATATATAGATATATATATATATATATAATATATATATATATATATATATATATAGATATATATATATATATATATATATATATATATATATAGACAAAAGAAAAATCTCAAATTACAATAAAAACTAAAAATCTTAAAATAAAAACTAATTCAAAATATTAACAAAACACTGTAATAGTATCTGAGTGATAATGAAATAAGACTTACGCCATGATGCCGGACAGATGAAACACCTCCGCCGACAGGTAAGCCATGTAGCTGTAGAGGAAGACGAACAGAGGCTCGATGACACGCGTGTGCGAGGTGAAGCGGGACGTGAAGGCCGCCAGGATGCCGTAGATGGCGCCCACCACGATACCGCCCAACGACACCACCAGAAAACACACGATACCCAGGAGTACATCGGTGACAGTGATCGTGCCCACACTGGAGAACTCCTCAAAGAGATGATACAGCACCTACAGACAAGAACACCAGCAAGTGTGCATCAGAAATGAACACCATCCACAGCATTAGAGCCATGGGCAGCTTAACAAAACACACAGACAGGGCTTAGTTTAGGCTAGGATTGTCCATAGTGCAATAAGGACATCTGAGCATCTTTTAGAAACGTGCCTCAAAAAAAAAAAAAACCTTCCTGGTGTGCATCTTGAGATAAATCAATGGCACTGACATATTTTAAGATCAGTCAGTGCAAGCTGCATTCAGTTAAATCAGCTCAGATATGCATTTTAGTTTGGGACTTACATTTTTAAATTTTTAGTTAACAATATATATATTAAAATAATAAAAATTAAAATGTATTACTATTTTTAGTTAACATTAAAATGTAATTTAACAACATATTTTATTTATTTAATAATGATATATTATAATTTATTATAAGTGCTATTTATTATAAACTATTATAGTCTATTATAATAAATAGTATGTATAATTGATTTTAATGAATATACTGTATATTAGATTAAATAATATATATGAAAAACATTTTTATTTATTCTAATTATACTTTATTGTACATTAATTAAATATATATTTATAAATAAGTATAGTGTCAAAATAATATATAATATATATGATATATTTCTTATTTGCATAGTTAAATTAAAATATTAAATTAACTACTGAACTGACTCAAATACATACATAAAGTATTACTATGATAAAAATATCTTATTATATGATTTATTTACATTTATTTAAATTACATAAATTCTTTCATTTATCATTTATTTATTTAGTTATTTGTAAACATCCAGATTTAGTTTTTTTTCCCTCTTGTGCAGAATTAGAATTTATGAAGTACATTAGATATTATCAGATCCTTTTGTCCATTTATTTACTGCTTCCCAGTGGAGATGTGCAAAGCGGGACAACCAATACTCCTCAGATCAGCAGAGAAGTACTTTAACTTCTTTCATTGATCACCTCTAAGTGTGATTTGTTTCACTGACCACTCGAGACAGAAGCTCACTGAAAGCACGAGGTCAAAGCAGTTGAGGAAAAACAAGACTCAATCAGCTGATAAACTGAGCTGTGAGAGAGAGCCGCGGATAGATAGAGAGCTACAACAGCCGAGGCAGGACACAGTAAATCACGACATACCGCCAGTAACTAATATAAAATAATAACACCATTTAATTAAAATGAGAATTAAATTCATTAAAATAAAATTACATGTTAATATTATGACAGTAAATTTCAATATATTCTAAATATTATACACTTTATACAAACCATGGATGGGTACAGTCATTTGAGACACTTCCAAAACTGTTGCAAAAGAGATGGAAATACAATTTTTAAATACATGAATTGTTTCCATCTTTGTTGCCACAGATTTAAAAAGTGCCTTTTTTTGTTCTTTTTTTTTTTTTTTTTTGCCTCTTTCTTATGTAAAAGTCATTTGGTGTTTGGGTGATGAGTTTTTGGTCTGCATTTAAAGTCACAGCAGAGGTGTTCAGCTGGGATTCTGCAGACCAGACAAGTTCTTCCACACTGACTCAATCAATCATTTATTTTTGAACCTTGCCTTATACACAGAGGCACTGTCATGTTAGAATAGAGAAGGGTCATGTCTAAACTGCTGCTATAAAATTAGAAGCACACAATTACCTAGAATATCATTTTACGCTTAAACATTAAGATCTATCTATCTATCTATCTATCTATCTATCTATCTATCTGAAATAATTTGCTAACTATATTAAATTTTGAATTAATTTATCCAAAGTAGGTCATTACACTTAAATCAAATCACGATATGGACTAGTATCTGTAAATATAAAGCCGCAAAAGTCAATTTAAATATGAATCCTGCATGTTCAGCCTGTCTCTGTTAATGAATTGCTACTGCTACTACTACAAAAATGAAACAAACATTATTTTAATGCAATAATCACACAACATTACTTCCATGTTTAAATTTTAATAGTAAATCCCCTTTGTTTGCCAAAAAATAAAGTTTGCTTAATTTTCAACAATTAAATGATAAATGATGAAATTAATGTTTTATGCATTCATCTGATAACTAGAAAAATGTAAATACACAACAGAATTTCTGAGGACAAAAACTCATAAG
Source organism: Cyprinus carpio (assembly GCF_018340385.1). Lineage (NCBI taxonomy): Eukaryota > Metazoa > Chordata > Actinopteri > Cypriniformes > Cyprinidae > Cyprinus > Cyprinus carpio. The sequence goes on along the minus strand of NC_056612.1, from coordinate 27,175,087 downwards.
GCTACTTTAAGAAAAAAATAAAATGAATAAATTAAGTTGTTTTATGCATTCAAATAGCTAGACATGCTAAAACAGAATTTGGTAACAATAAAAAATATAAATAATATGGTGAGAAAAAATAAAACATTTCATAGGGTCCTAAACATGTATTTTTTGTTAAACTTTTAATAAATTGATGTAAAATGTATATACTATTAAAAAGGAGTTGAGAAAAATTAAATGGAAAAAAATACATTTTTTTTTTATTAAAGTGGAAATCAGTTTACTAAATAATGAACTTGACTGACTGCTACTTTAAAGGGATATTATTTGTGTTGTTTATTATTTATTTTTATGTATACTATATAATTATGTGCAATTACTTGCCTGTCAGTTGAGTCTGTGGCAAAACCTTTTGCAGTGTTTACATGTTGTCTATACATGCATAAAATTTATTAAAATTTATTAATTAAATTCATAAAGTACAATTTGATTTCAAAATGCACCTACATTTTTTTTGATTTTTTTTTTTTTGTTTTGTATAAGAGAATTTTTTTCTATATATTTTATCATTGATGATTTTTTTTTTTAAAAGTTTTAAAAAAATCTCGTCTTGTCTCGTTCTCGTGAACCCAGTCTCGTGTCTCGTCTCGGGGGTAAGCATCTCGTCACGCCTCTAATAAACAAATACTGTTTTTTTTCTCATAAGCTCAGTGTACTCACCACAGTGACGGCATCATTAAGTAAAGACTCTCCGAACACCAGGATGTGCAGCAGCTCGTTAATGTGGATCTCCTCAAACACAGCCAGCACGGCCACGGGGTCCACAGCCGAGATGATGGAGCCGAACAGCAGGCACGACAGGAGGTCCACCGTCACCAGTCTATGGCCCTCCAGCTGACAAACGCCGTACAGCAGACCACCAACGAAGAAGGCATTCCAGAGCGTTCCCACCACTGCAAACATGAGAATAGTGCCCAGGTTCTCAGTGAATTGTCGTATGGGCAGGAAGTAGCCGGCGTCGAGGATGATGGGAGGCAGCAGGTACAGGAAGAAGATATTGGACTCCAGCACCGGAGGGGCCTCGCCTACCAGCTTGATGAGACCACCGACCAGCAGGCCCACCACGATCAGCAGACAGCTCTCCGGCACGATGGAGGACAAGCGAGGCATCAGGTGGAACCCTGAAAGAGAGTGAGGTGCATGGATGCATCAAGACAGGACAACTGCAATCACTGGTTATTCATATAATTAATGATGCCCATTAATGATGCTTTTTTTTATTTTTTTTTACCAGAAACACAGAAACCAAAATGTTCCAAATTTTAACCAAAAGTTATACTTTACGCCAAACTTGCAAAAGTAATAATTTTTTGCTCGTACGACTAAATATGTTTTTTTGTTACAATTTTTTCTCTTTTGTATAGATTAGGGCTGTGTGATTTTGGGAAAATATCTAATTGCGACAGATATTGCAATTAAAGTGTAAATAGCGATAGATTCTATTTACACTGTGTTAAAATAACAGGATTTTCTGCTATTTAAAGCTACTACTTATTGCAAATAGTGGCATTTATCTGCACCTCAGTATTGTTGTACATCATAAAACAGTACGCAATAACTTAGTGTAAATTTTAATTTTAATTTAAATTATTAAATGGATGCCGCCTTATTGGGACAATAAAGCCCTCCCTACACCTACCCTAACCCTACCTGTTACTTTATTTTCAACTTTTTGTTTATTTCCTTCATTTTTATTGAAAATAAATGCTTTTCTGATGCGATTTGAAATTTGAAAGATAGAGAAAAAAAAAAAAAAGTTAGCCAAAAGGTGGATTCAAACCCGGGTCGAATGCGCCAATGAGAGCACAACATACATTTTACCGTCTGCACCACTAGAGCTGATGACTAGCAACCATCTTTTGTAATGTTGACTGGACCAATCACACGTTGGGGGGCAGAGTTAGTGTAAATAGAACTGCTGGAAGCAAAAGACAAGCCTTTTATATTCAGTAAATCTGATGATTAATGCAGTTTATAGTCTCACTTTGGTCTTTGGCTTCCATTCTCTGTACATTAATTAATATTTGGATTAACATATACATTAATTAAAATTTGGCCCCTTCCATGTAAATTAGATTTTATGACAGCTTTTAATAGCTAATTTATGGCAATAACCAAATGAAATGCTCATGCAGTGTAGAGCCGCGGCAGAAACGAGAAACCGGTGTGAACCTCAGAGCTGCAGAATGATGTCAAAAAGTGTCGTGCGAAGTGTCAGAGCCTCACGACAGGGTCACTATCAAGAGTGTGTAGTTACATTTTAGCCCTAATGCCAGTTGAACTGCTTACCTGAGAGCCGAAAACATTTCAACACATGACATTCTATCGGCTCTGGTTTGTCATAAGCTTTGTAAGGCTATTATCACGAAGGCTTTTCCTAACTAATGCGGTCTTTTGCAGGTATTTAGAGCGCATTTGTTAGAGCTGAATGTTTTCAGGATATAAACACAAGCTTCACTCAAGGCAAGTCATCCATTGACCGTTTTGATAGGAAATCTGTCTATGGAACAGTGATGCATCTGAAATATATTTAAAGACTGACGTCGTCTTCATTTCAACTGAAGGAAGTCATTACATTAATTATCTACCTTACCGCATACACAGATCTGTGACATGACAACAGTCAGCAGAGAGCAGGCCCTGGAGACGAGCTCAATTAAAACCTCTGAAAGGCCCTCGCAGGGAGTTATGGATCTTCCTATAATGGCTCCGGTCTTCTGTTTTTCCAGCTCAACCCAGAGGTCAACATTTAGCTGGTTAACATCGTAGCTACAACATTAATGGAGGAAATAAGCCTGTTTCTCCACTGACAGCCATTCAGAAGCAGCCCAGTGTTTTCACCGGCCTATTTATTATGCAATCAATCAACACATTGTCTATATGCACATGCATCAGAAGGACAGGAAGTATTTTTCAGCATGGTGTTAAAAGTGTCTTGCTAAAAGTAGTAACAAGTAAAAACCTGTTTTGTTACATTCATACACTGACATTAAAAAAAAAAAAAAAACATTATAAAATAAAGCAACAAATAAAATGGCTTGTTTTACTATTCTAATTTTTTTTAATGATTAACTAAAATAAATAAAAATAAATAGCTTCTTAGTTTCACAGCATTATCATTATTACAATAAAATATAATTATTAATTGAATTATTCACTTAAGTTAAGTTTCACTGTCTGGATCATCAAAAAAAATCTGAAAATAAATGATAAAATAAATAAAATAACTTCTTTGGCTTAGTTTTTCACTTTATCGAAAAAAAATGTAATAAATAAATAGCTTCTCCTTAGTTTATGAACATGATATAATAAACAAATCATCAAAAAAAGTATTAAAAATAATAAATAAAATAATATAAACAACTTTAGTTTCACTTGTTTATAAAAAAATATATATATTATTCAAATAATATCATAAAAAAAAATCTTGGTTTCACTTCATAACCTATATAAATAAATAAATGAATTCAGTTTTGTTTCGCTGGATCATTAAAATTACATAAAATTAAATAAATAATAAAATAAAATAAATTATTTGGCTTGGTTTCACTTATTTATAAAAAAAAACAACAACAACAATAACTACAATAAACTAAGATAACTAAAATAATAATAAATAACTAAACTAAATAAATAAATAAAAATTTCTGCTTAGTTACACTGCATTATCAAAATTAAAATAAATAAATTAATTTCAAAATTAAAAAATAAATAAAAACTAAGCACTTCATTTTAATTGACTGCATGCATTATTAAAATTGCCACATGGCTATTTAATACAAACAATGTTTAGTAGAATATCTAAAATATTATGATAGGGTTACAGTGATAAAAAATTACTCATACCCTGATAAGATTGTGCTCATACGGCCCACCCCTAGAGCAGCATTATATAAAAATACACAAGAGACTGACAGCAACAGGACAAAACAGCAGAGTCAGAATCCCTCGGCTATTGTGAGGTGATTTGACCTTCACGTTGGCACCGTCCTCTCACACAGCCAACAATGAGCCACCAGGAGAGGCGTGAACCTCGGCTAACGAGGAGCCCAAGGGTGACATGCAGCTTCTGCTGGCACGTGTGGAGAGACGAGAAAACAACAGCGTGAACATGCTACCTGCGTTCAGTGCTCCAACACACACTGAACACATCCATAAATTAAAAACACTCATTGGACATAACAAATGTCAGAAACATCCTCACTGCTACAGAAATGAAGCCTTCATGCAAGCTGTGATCTAAATCACTCCTTGAACTCACTTGACTTCATGTTCTCATGTCTGTTCTCGCTTTTTTACACATCTTTGTGTCTTGAAGTGGCAAGGGAACAGAGTTAATAGCTGGAGAGACGAGGAAAAAAAGAAAAGATGGATGAAAGGGCTCAGAATGTACACTTTTCTAGCAATATCTTTTTCCCAGCAGTTTACTTTTAATTAAGGTTTCTTGCCCCCAAACAGCCATTTATTTGCCCTTACGACCTTGGGATTAATTAAAAGAATGTTCTGTAACTTTAAGACGAATGTATGCAAACTGACAACTATGCAGTGCATCAAAATCTTCTGCACACAAAAAGAAAACATGTATAAACTCAATGTAAATGTTCTCTGATCCAGGTGTTAGTTTTTTTTGGTAATAAATTTAGAATTTTATATTTTCTTGTTTTCACTTTCCCCTCACAGTTTTAGTTAAAGCTTTTAATAATTTGTTTGGTTGGACATTTTTATTAGTTTTTAAAAAATGTTATATAGTATTTTTTCAATCGTTTTAAATTTTTATGTTTCAGTTTTTGATGCGGTGTTTGTCATTTTTTATTCGTTTTTTTTTTGTTTACATTTCACTTATTTCATTACATTTTTGTTACTCGTTTATTTCAAGTTTTTTAAAAAAAAGGTCTTAGTTAACTATAAATACCCTGTTTTAGTTAACTAGTTTTAGACATTCTTAAACATTCTCTTCAAGATCTGCTCTCACAGCAGACGTTTAAGTGCATGCACTCTTGTGTGAATCTGACGGCATGCATTACAAAACGGAGACTGTTCTTCACAGCTTTGCTGTTATTGATATAGACTGAGAATGGACAAGGTCGGGTGTGTGTTTTCTTGTTTTTGGTTCAAATTAAAATTAAATAACATAACATTCAGGAGCCAACTCTTTTTATTGATAGTTTTCACGTGACGTCACCTACACATAGGAACGCCCGACCTGGAGGGCAAAACGAAGCTTGACCGCCAGTTATTTTAATGCAGTTTGTAATAATGTAAACACCTTATTGATGATGTATATTTTGTACAGGCAAATCATATGAACCAGAATATTAAACACAAAGTGCAAAGTTTCACATTTTAAATGTTTCCATAGAAAACCATTAGAAGGAAAAACACTGCGAACCATTAAGCGGACAGCGTTTATATTCCGTCTTTTGTAAACTATGCATCATTAACAGTTTTTACTGAATTTGATCTTTTAATTTATACTGTTTTAAATATATTAAGGCACTTTAAGTGTTTTTACAACGTTTGTTGCACTGTTTAATGATGCCGCGGATGCTTAATATAGATTGGAAATGGCTAAAACATGCATTTTGTTCACATTTGTTTTATTATTTTAAGAGTTAATCTAAATATTTGCATCTGTGAAACAGATGAAATATTGATAGGCTTATGCTGTGTTTCTATGGATGTTTTGCCCTCCAGGTTTTCGAGCCGGTCACATGACTGAAAGCTATTAATACTCAAATACAGTGACGGTTTTACAGAGTTTTAATATCTAATCATACGCTTTGTTAACTAAAACAAACCTTTGTTGATGACAATACAAAAACATGAGTACAAAACAAACAACATTTTGACTTGGTGTTTGTAATAACCGCAAGTTAAGTGAAATTGAAACTACGAGCATGTGGGAAAAATGTGCTCTACAACAAACAAAGGTGTACTCGTGTACCTCTATTATTCGGCACAAATCCAAAATCATGTTTTTGCATGTTTGATATTTAAGGGATAGTAGTTCACCCAAAAATGAAAATTCGGTCAGTAAATTTCCTCTCACTCGTGCCGTTCCAATCCCGTAAACACCTTCGTTCACATTCGGGTCACAAATGAAGATATTTTGATGAATGCGAGAGGACAGCAAGGGTGCTACATGATCAAGGCACATAAATGCAGAAAGACAGATTTCTGGAATAAAGTAATTTTTTTTTTTTCTTTTGTGCACAGAAAGTATTCGTGAGCTTTGTAAAATTAACGGTTTGAACCTCTGATGTCACATGACTATTTTACTATTTACCTATTTTACCTTAATCGTGGTAAGAGCCTTGCTGTCCACTCAGATTTCATCAAAAATATCTTCATTTATGTTCTGAAGATAAACGAAGGTGTTATGGGTTTGGAACGACACAAGGGTGAGTAATTAAGGACAGAATTTTCACTTTTGGGTGAATATATCCCTTTAAGGGCCTTATATAAGTCGCTTTGGAATAAAAGTTGGAGCATGTAACAGATGATTAAAAACATGGACATATATTCTGGAAAATATGGCATTTCTTATTGAACATTTTATTATTATAAAATAAAATAAAATACCATATTTTTAAATAAAATAGGCTTAGTTGCAATTTAAAATAATATAATTACTAACAAACGAAATAAAAAAATAATTTATACTTTGTTTTAATTAAAAAAATTACAATATACTGTTATAGAAAATAAATAAAACTTAATGCAATAAAAAAATGTAATTTACATTAAAAATAAATTAAATTAAAACAAGGCTTAGTTTCACTTTTCAAATTCTAAAATATAAACTAATATTTTACAGTAATGGTTATTTTGCATCTGTCACGTGACAAAACTACTGAAAGTCTTGAAACAGGAAAGTGGCAGCAGGGAATGAGCCTAATAATTTCTGTTTCTCCATCAGTGTTTTATTTTTTTTTGTTTTTTTTTGTTTTTTCTTTTTTGGGCGCAATATTCACTGCTATGATGGCATCATAGAAAGATATGAGTTCACACAATTTTTACCCTCTCTGGAGCTCTGCTGTGATATCAATTATTTTCCAAACCCGACCTGTTTTAATGTCAGTTCAGACTGGACAACAACCAGTTCGACTTTATTTTGTTGAATTTTTTAAATTTTTAATGTTTATATTTTTCAGGGAAATATTAATGAATAAAAATATACTAGGGTGCATTTATTATCTCTTCATAAAGTTTGACTGTTTTAAATAACTTCTTATTTGCTTTTACTCTAAATGATCATTAACATGTATTCAGAGTTGGACCTGTCACTGCACAGACAGACTTTGCATTCGTCATTTACATCACTATAGAAGATTAGTTCATTTTCTTGAACAAGATTCAAAGATCAAGTCTGTAAAATGTTATTTCATATTTATTTCTGGTTTGTTCATCACATCAGAAATGAAAGGTCAAGTTGACCAGATCTAAAATATATCAAAACTTGCTAAACCTGTGAGACTCGAGACAAAGGACTAAGAAACATGATCCAGGACAAAAAAATACAGACTTAACCAGACTGAACCAGCGCAGGGTCTGGTTCATACTGACAACACGTTAAAACTACAACACATTATACCTGTACAACATACTGTAACTGAAACCCAATAAAACTGAGCATTGTGTCACACCAGATCATTTTTCTAGTGTAACTAGTTCGAAACAGATCTGCAAACTGAAAGTTATCAAGCCCACAAGCAACATTTTTATGCTTCATACATGTCTTGATGATTGTTTACATTAAAAAGCAGGTCTTGCATCATTCATTTCAAATCTAACATGAAAGCGTTAAAAAAAAAAAGACCGCTTTAAACAGCATTCCTCATTTCGACGTCACAAATAATTAATTATACAACCAATCCAACCAAAAGCAAAGAGAGCTGTTGTTTATTCTGTTGCTCTCCCTCAAAAAAAAAATCCAAAAATATACTAAATGGAAGAAAATGTCTGATCTAAAGAGGGCAATACACACACACACACACACACACATATATACATACAACAATACAAACAAAAAATCAAAAATTTAGATTTGCTGTTAAAACATTTCAGAACACAGCTATGCACAAAACCAGACTGATGTAGCAGTATTTGCATCCACGTACTTCTGCAGAACTAGATTTAAATGCATCTTTTGCATGCTAATCTACTGTACTAAGCATTACAGTGTTGCTGTGCATTTAAATGTGTGATTCATAAGCATTTCCATGCCACTTACAAAAGCCCTTTAGGGAACATTAGACTGCAATAAACCGCCGGTGATGGAGCGAACGGTCCTGACAGCCCATAATTACAAGCAGGAAAGTCATCATGACTGCCTCTGCAAACCAGCAGCGATGGACATGTACAGAATGATACACACACCTCGTGGTGGTAGAAATGTGTCACTGGTAAGATTTTGCTGTATCATGCATCACATATAGACCGCAGTATCAGCAGACAGGACTGCTTTACATTTTTTTTTACTTGTAAGAGTGACAAAGAAACACAGATGTTTCTAAAGAGAGGCTTTCAAAAGCATGCTATCTAAAGGGTGTTGTTTGCTCAGACCTGTACAACAGCATCAACAGGCTTTTCTTCACTGCAGAGCTGCTGTAAAAGTGTGTCGCATGGGCAGGTCAGTCACTTTAGCCTGACAGCAAAGCATTCAAGGTTTTTGTGTTCGGTTTCTGCTGAAATGCCAAAGATTTCCTTATTTCGGTTAATGATTTGCATGACACTAAACCCCGTAACCAAGGTAAAATCACACTCGAGGGTGTGTGTTGGCAATTAAAACAACAGTACTCAATAACTAAATAGAAGTGTTAATGATTCAATCTCATGAAAACATGCTCAAACCTCCAAAGCAAAAGTAAAAATGCATAAAGAAAGATGGTGATTCTTCTTACTGTAAGTCAATATTTTTTATTTAAATATACATAAATTAAAAACAATAATTACTTTAATATGTAAATGTGTATTTTTTCCTATATTAATGTGAGGAATAGTAAGATTTTTTGCATTACAACAATAATGAGAATTTGGGGAGGAGGGGGTGCACAAAAAAAATATTTCTAAAAGAAAATGGACTGTAGCATGAAATATGACCTAGACATGTTCCTGACCAGCTTTGTCAGACTAGTAATATAATAATAATAATAATAATAATAATAATAATAATAATAATAATAATAAAAGTAGTAGAAAGACTGAAGGTAATTTTTTGTAGAACATGCTACTCCAATAATCTTTGTTTTATATAAAACTGTATAAAAAAAAAAAAAAGAAAGAAAGAAAGAAATTACAGTGTCATCATATATTAATTTGGTAAATAGTGTATTTGCATTCACCAAATTAAAAATCAAGTATAAGTTACTTACACTGTGGACATGTTAATAGCAGCTATTTGAATAATTACTTATCTGGTTGAATGCTACATTCAAAAATATTAAAATAGCAGAGATAAATGTTATTGTTAATGCTCTTACATGTTTTTATATATATATATATATATAGAGAGAGAGAGAGAGAGAGAATAAAAAAGCATATATTAAATATTCAAAGAAATGAAATAAAAAATATAATTAAAATATATAAAATTAACATTATCTTCGAATGTGGCACACCAGAAAGAAAACTATTCTCTTTTATATTCTTGATTCAAGTGAGACTTTTACGGTGCCATTTTCACCTACTAAAACTTTTTAATTACTTTTCCAATTGGAACAGATTCTATCATTACACAAACCGTCCTCAGCCGACCTCCTCGTTCTGGACAGAAAACCCTAGTTAGTGGGTATCGCTGCTGGAGATTCACGCAGCATGCTCTCAAGGGCACGGTGAAATCTGCAGACTGTTCTCGTCGCCAGGCCATACAGCTGCAGCGAAACACATGGATGCCCGTGGGGAGTGTGATAATGGGAGCAGCCCGGCAGAAGACGAGGGACAAGAAACCTCCAGAGAGCTACCGGGCATGTCTTATCTCTCTGTCTGCACCAGGACTCCTCTAATAGTCTAAGGCTGGGTTGATATATAGTGTGCAACGACAGAAATATGACATTTTGCTTTATCATTAACTCATGCAATAGAGCTGCATGCATCTGCATTTAAAACTTCAAAACACTTCCAATAAGGCTTTTTTTCCCCATCAGGTTGAGTCTATAGATGTTGGACCAGTCAGTCAAATTTCTGGCTTGGCAGATGGAACAGACTAAGCAAACATCTGGCATGTAAATCTGAGGGGTTAAACAGGCAAGAAATGCAAAAGAGAAGCAACAGCAGTGAGCTCTCATTCACGTGTTACGCTCCTCTGATTACAGGGTCACTAAAGGTGTTCGTAACGGCTGTGCCAATGATTCATATTGATCCTGGACACGAGTGAACAGCCTGTCGAGGGAAAAAACCAGCAATCATCTCAGTGAGAGACTGGGACTGGCTGCCAGGTGACTAATCTGCATGTTATTATCACTAGCAACAACTGTTACCAAGATAGAAACTAGCAGAGAAAAATGTGTAATCATTAACTAAATAAAAAAAAAAGTGGGTTTGCAGAGAATAGGGCGGTGCAATTAATCGCATGCAATTGTTATGTGCATCTCATCAGTAAAGCCAGTTCTAATCTCCATCACGTGCTATGTTCTCCGCTCACAAGCTACGCAATATTGTGTTAATAATAGCAGATGAATTGCATTCAATTAACTATACAGCCCTAGCAGAGAAAAATAAATAAATAAATAGATTATATATAAATATATATATTATATATATATATATATATATATATATATATATATATATATATATATATATATATATATATATATATATATATATATATATACACACACTTATGTTTATATATGTTTATTTTATTTGATTAAAAAAAAAAAAGTAAAAAACTGAAATATTGTGAAAAATTACTACAATTTGAAATAACTGAGTTCTATTTGAATATACTGTAATATGTAATTTATTCCTGTGAATTAACGCTGTATTTTCAGCTTCAGTACTCCAGTCTTCAGTGTCACATGATCTTCAGAAATCATTCTAATATGCTGATTTCCTTCTCAAGAAACATTTCTGATTATTATCAATGTTGAAAACAGTTGTGCTGCTTCATATTTTTGTGAAAACCATGATGCATTTTTTATTTTCAGGATTCTTTGATGCATAGAAAGTTCAAAAGAACAGCATGTATTTGAAATAGAAATCATTTTTAACATTAGAAATGTCTTTACTTTTATTTCTTAAGGATGCATTAAAATGTCAGTATACATTTCTTTAAAGAAAAATGAAAAAAAAAAAATCTTTGATATTAGTTAAGTTATAGTAGAAAAAAAATAAATTGATTGATGGTTATTCCATTGCTATAGCATGGTAATCAAAAGGGACTTTGACTGAGCTGAGCAAAGGGCAAAGGTCAAATCTTGGGTGTCTGCCAGCAAGGTTCAAATAACTGGTTTCCTTTAATACTGATAAGATTAAACACAGAATACTAATTAACGAGTCCTGACCGCCATCAGCTGGTCAGAGGGAACATCCCATCAACAGATGGCTAACATTTGTATAAAAAAAATTCAGCACCTTTGCATGCATATGCATGAGCTACAAGTCCAACCGGCCCAACAGAAACTAAATCCTGCGGCTGAGATCTTCTAAAGGATCTACTTTAGGATTCGTTAAGGATCATCAAAGCATTTAGAGACCAGATCATTTGGATGTTAGCGGTCCTCTTCACCCTCTGTTTGCTCAGTGCCGTAATCCCGCCGAGCGCTAATCAGCAGATCAAACTAACGAGAGTGAACTGTGGGTGACGGGGGTCCGACGAAAAACACTGATTCAAGCAGACAATACACCACAGCCTAAACCAGTTTCACCCTCTGAGGTCATGGGAGATTAGTTCAAACAGATCAATTTAGAGGTGACATGTAACGAATCAATGAAACGAGAAAACAGAATGAACAGTGGACGAAGAAGTCAGATAACCTTAAGATGAATTCTCTGAAGCTTTCTTTGGACATCTGGGCCTGTTGACTTATTTCCTCATGTGAGATTTACAGAACGTGAGTCAATATTTAAATACTTCAGATACAACAGTGTTGTGTTAAACTATGGCAGGGATTTTTTAATTATTTAATTTAATTTTTAATTTAATTAAATTTAGCCAAACCCCTTTGACATTAAATCTCAGGGGGACTTTAATGAAGTTAACATTTCAGTAATTTAATAACAATACAATACAATTAATATTTATCAATTAATTAATTAATTAAATATTTATTTTATTTTTAGGATTTAATGAAATATTAGCTTTTCATCAACTCATAATCCCCCTAAATCCATCACAAACCTCAGTTTGGAAAACCCTGTCTTAAATAAAAGATACATTCATTTGAAGCTTTCATTAAATGCATTCATCAACGAAAATATGCTTGGTCGACTAATGCATTTTACAGGCATATTTTCTGCATAATCTCTCTATATGGTATTGAAGTGGCTGCTTTCCCAGTTATTATAGATGAAGATTTCCACATGGTCTCTTGCGGAGCGGCAACTTGAATTAGTGCTCTGCCAAACAACAACACAAACAACACCAGAGCAATTCATGTAATCTGAACCC